>NC_072773.1:36159505-36450482 GCF_022539595.1 Amphiprion ocellaris | reverse complement strand
TTTTCAAACATGTTGTAAAAACGTGCCATATGATGAAATAATGTAAAGGAGGCTGTGAAAAACACTCCAGAAAGGTTTTATTTTGAAAAAAAAAAAAACATCATCAATTTTGGCGCAAAAAAAATGCCTTACTATACTATGTCGGGAAAAAAATGCGATTTTTCAACATGTTGTAAACGATTCCATCGGCTCCCGAACTCTTTACTGGGCCCATAACCTGTTGGCGCAGCCATGCCTTGTGTAAGAGCTGGAGTAGCCGGTAAAACGGAGGAAAAACATCACACTAAGCCGACATTACTTTCGGCCTGCATGCTACGATTGTTGTGAATGAGCTGAAGCCATTGATTGAAAATTGCGCACCGGTGTGTAACCCCGCCCACACCCAAAAGTAGGTCAATTGAGGACAAACAGATCAACATCACAACACTTACTATACTATGTCGGAAAAAAATGCCATTTTTCAAACATATTGTAAAAATGTGCCATATGATGAAATAATGTAAAGGAGGGTGTGAAAAAACCTCCAGAAAGGTTTTCTTTGAAAAAAAAATCATCATGAATTTTGGCACTGTGGAATCCTAAGGCCAGTAACCCCCTAAATCAATCAACTAAATTAATTAACTATCAGAGGATTACTGGACCAGCTCTCCATCTAACGGGTCCGGTTCCCGTAGCCCATATGGGTCAACCCAGATGAGATCTGAGGAACGTTTAAGCTGGTAAGCGAGAAAATTCACCTAGCTTCTAACTGCCTCCATCCAGACGCCTATCCTGCTTCCTCTGATAACTAACTCAACTGAGTAGCCACTTTCGAATGGTCAAATTAATTACCAGTCACGTCTGTTAACGGCAGCTTTTCTCTCATCGGATTCTGCACTTGGTAAGTTGCTAGGTTTAAATTTAGAGGTTAAGGAATGGATAACCCCAAGGATAAGTTTAAAAAAGGCCACCCTCGGCCCCAACGACTAGGTAATCTGACAGAACCAGTTTTAGATGTAATGCACACAGTAACCTGACTTTTTACAAACTGAGAAGATATATGTGATTAATTCATTATCATGATAAAAATAAATAGAATTTCCAATCTGTTAACTTTAATTACAGGATAAATGTTTTATTATAATCTCAGCAGGAATATAGCAATAGCCCATAAATCATCAGACAACCAATTAAACATTAATTTCTATAACAATCCTCTAATATGACCCCTAACTGGAACTATGCTTTTATCTAAGAAGAGCAATAATCACCCAAACTATGTCATTTGGAGGGGGAGAGCAGACGGGGTGCACAAACCAGCTGCTCACCTGAAGACCGACGCCCCGCTGGGCTCTGCTCCAGGGAGGAGGTGGAGAGAGAGTTCAGTCCCGATTTAGATCTGCTTGTATCCTTTACGTTGTTTGGCCCAATAAAAACTTGGTTATAATCCACTCTGGTGTTAATCCTTTTGGAAATAATAGAGTTCAGTAATATTCCTTCAGTCAGCGTTATTTTTAGATCCCAGTCTTTTGTAATCCTCCAACAGTGCAGAAAGAGCAGTCCTTAAATCCATAATTCCCGTAGAAAAGTTATTCCTTTACAGATCATGTTGAATTCTCTTCCAAGTTACGTGGTAAAATCCCCCATGCTCAGAACATTGCTGCCTGGCTTGCATCCAGCGACTACCTCGTAACTCTCCCAACTCGTGTCTTGATCCAGTGCATTTTATAGCAAACTTCTCTCTCCAGAATTTACATATGCGATGTCAGCATCCAGTTTGCATACGTGATGACAGTACACTTTTAATTTACATACGTGATGACAGCATTCATCCCCCTCCTCACTCGTGCACTGCTCCCACCCACCGACCTCATGGCCCCCGCGTGCTCTGGAGGAACCAAAACCCCGGACTGTCCCGCCCTTTCACCCAGTCTCAACTTTCCATTACTGTATTTGTTCCAGCCACAGCTAAGAGCAGGCCTCCGGTCGGGGAACAGGAGCAGCTGATGTCAGCGCCTAATAATCACTGACACCACACTGTACATCTCTGCACAGTGCGCACAGACTTACGCTAATACCCCCAAAATATATAAAATATATACAGGTCATTAACTTGTGCGGTGACCCAAGTTCGTCTCGTCTTCTCGCTTCACCCCCAAGTCAACAAACCTCCCAATTTCCCAGGGTGATCAAGCTCTTCTGTAAACATCTCTATTTCATAGTAATCAAAACCTTAAAAGCATTTCCATTTTCAGAGTAATAAAAACCTTTAACACATCATTTCTCTTGGCAACCCGAGACTTCACTTCCTACAGTGAGTTGCTACCCCCATGTGGTAAAAGACAAGTATTAAAATAATCAACTCCCCACCCCTCTGATTTTTACACTATTCAAAATAAAGATTACATAAAAAAGACATATTCAAAAATAATCAACTCACCACCGTTCCCGGTGAGGTACGCTTCTGATTTCTACACTGTTTCAAATAAGAATTGTTTAAAAAGACATTCAAAAAATAATCAACTCATCACCGTTCCCAGTGAGGTACACTTCTGATTTCTACACTGTTTCAAATAAAGATTGTATATGTTTAACAAATATAGGCATTTGGTTAGTTGACACACATTTATTACGTTAGAGCATGAATTAATGGTAAATCACAGGTTATAATATCATACTGCGCCCCCTCATTTGTCTGTTATTCTGCCAGAAGCCCGCACCTATGGCTGACTCGGGGATCTCATACCTCTATGATCTTTGACAGCGCACAAAAAAAATGCCTTACTATACTATGTCGAAAAAAAATGCCATTTTTCAAACATGTTGTAAAAACGTGCCATATGATGAAATAATGTAAAGGAGGGCATGAAAAACACTCCAGAAAGGTTTTCTTTGAAAAAAAAAAAATCATGAATTTTGGCGCATGTTACAATCCCGGCTTGGGGGGGAAGGGAAGCAACATAAACAGTTGTAGTTGGTAAAAATCAAATTATTTATTATCGAAAAGTTTGAACAAAATGTGTAAGATATTATACAGTTGAGGCAAAACTAAGGAAGAGGCCTGGTGGGTGCTGCTCAAATTAAAGAAAACAGCAAAACACAAGAAGAGTTCTCATAAGGAGAACTTAACACTACACTACAATACAATCACTGTGGACAAAAGAAAAAAGTAAACAAAAAGGCTCACTACCTGGGAACTGGCACAAAACAAAACTACATGGGAGTCAGCACCCCTAACCCTGGTGAAAACTAGACAAAAGAAAACTACCTGTAATGAAATGAAATGTTGCTGCATCAGTTTTTAACACTAATCCTGGCCCAATTCCAACCACACAGTCTATCTTGCCTCAACGACACAGATCAAACAGAATGGCACGCTAGAAGTCAGCTGCCCTGTTCAGTTGAACTGCCAACGCTTTTAAAAGAGTTGGCAGTTTTCGGTTGGTCAGCCTGGTGAGCGCCGCACCAATCGCAGGACTCCTGGTTGCAGTCACGCCTCTGCCACCGTGGTCCAACCAGGGAGTGGGGATCACACAGCCATATTTGCATAGCCACAATATTTGGTTAAAACACACACACAGGGTAGGAGGCGCTGGCCGTAACAGCGAAAAAGAAACCGCCATAGTATACTATGTCAAAAAAAAAAGCGTTTTTTCAACATGTTGTAAAAACGTGCCATATGATGAAATAATGTAAAGTAGGCCGTGAAAAACACCCCAGAAAGGTTTTCTTTGAAAAAAAAATCATCATGAATTTTGGCCCAAAAAAACGCCAAAGTATACTATGTCGAAAAAAAATGCCATTTTTCAAACATGTTGTAAAAACGTGCCATATGATGAAATAATGTAAAGTAGGCCATGAAAAAATCTCCAGATAGGTTTTCTTTGAAAAAAAAAACATCATGAATTTTGGCGCAAAAAAAAACGCCTTACTATACTATGTCGAAAAAAAATGCCATTTTTCAAACATGTTGTAAAAATGTGCCATATTAAGAAATAATGTAAAGGAGGGCATGAAAAACACTCCAGAAAGGTCTTCTTTGAAAAAAAGAAACCATCAATTTTGGCGCAAAAAACAAAAAAGCCTTACTATACTCTGTTGAAAACAAATGCCATTTTTCAACATTTTGTAAAAACATGCCATATGATGAAATAATGTAAAGGAGGGCGTGAAAAACACTCGAGAAAGGTTTTCTTTGAAAAAAAAATCATCATGAATTTTGGCGCAAAAAAACGCCTTACTATACTATGTCAAAAAAAAATGGCATTTTTCAAACATTTTGTAAAAACATGCCATACGATGAAATAATGTAAAGGAGGGCGTGAAAAACACTCCAGAAAGGTTTTCTTTGAAAAAAAAAATCATCACTTTTGGCGCAAAAAAAACGCCATAGTATACTATGTCGAAAAAAAATGACATTTTTCAAACATGTTGTAAAAACGTGCCACATGATGAAATAATGTAAAGGAGGGCGTGAAAAACACTCCAGAAAGGTTTTCTTTGAAAAAAAAAAAACCATCATGAATTTTGGTGCAAAAAAAAATATGCCTTACTATCCTATGTCGAAAAAAAATGGCATTTTTCAAACATGTTGTAAAAACGTGCCATATGATGAAATAATGTAAAGGAGGGCGTGAAAAACACTCCAGAAAGGTTTTCTTTGAAAAAAAAATCATGAATTTTGGCGCAAAAAAAACGCCATAGTATAGTATGTCGGAAAAAAAATGCGATTTTTCAACATGTTGTAAAAACGTGCCATATGATGAAATAATGTAAAGGAGGGCGTGAAAAACACTATGGTAAGGTTTTCTTTGAAAAAAAAATCATCATGAATTTTTGCGCAAAAAAAACACCATAGCCTACTATGTCGAAAAAAAAATGCGATTTTTCAACATGTAAAAACGTGCCATATGATGACATAATGTAAATTACAAACTAACAGAGAACTACTCAACAACTTTTAAAATTTCAGCGCTCCGACTGTCTAAAGGTTCAAACTAACAGAAAAGTACTCAGGAACTTAGAAGATATCAGTCCTTGGACTGTCTGAAAGTTCAGTCTAACAGAGAACTACTGTGGGACTTAGAAAATTTCAGCCCTCAGACTGTGTGAAAGCTCAGGTCCTGAGGACTTGGGAGGTGTGGAGGCTTTGGAAATTCTTGGAACTGAGGGTTCAACCCTCCAGCACAAAGGCTGAAGTCCAACCTCCTGAGAAAAAGGATTGAGTCAAGAGCCAAGTTTAAAAAAAACACAAAAATGACAAAAAATAGATGATAAATGCGCAAAAAAAAGAAGACAGTATCTGAGTGAGTAGCTCAGGGGTAGAAGAAAGACTACCAAGTGGAAGGTAACAGCTTCAAGACCCACCAGTGGCCTTTTTCTTTCTTTGTCTTTGTCAGGATTTTCAAAAAATTTAAGAAGGGTCTGGTTTTGAACCAGTAACCTGCAGCTCTACAGGCAAATCCTAAACTCACTGAGCTACAGATCAGATGAAAAGACATAATTTCGTCATCCATTTGGCATCGTAGTTCCTCAAGTAACCCATGGGTGGAGCCAAGGCGGAGTCTGGGTGGAGTCAGGGCGGAGAGTAGGCGGGGAGGTGGGTGGTGGCCTCCCCCCCTCTACTCCCCACTACTTTTTACAATGAGGGTTCTACTATGGAACCAGTTTGACATGTTCAGGCGTTCTTTGTGTGAAAACTCAGAGATTTCAGGGATCAGAAGGTGGTTTTCAACTTTCTTTGTTAACTTTCTGCTTCAACTTTAAACTAAATTTCCTTGACTAAGCCAGCCCTCTGGACTTCCAGGAAGCTGTGTTCCTATTGGCTGTCCAGGTGGCTACTTGGTGTTATCAGGAACACCTGAGCAGCTCAGTGTCTTCCTGCTTTATTTAGCTGCAGACAAACATTTCCTCTGTTTCTCTTCACCACTGAACTGGGTTTGGCTCCGTTGCTTTTGTTTGTTCTTTAGGCATTGGCTTGCAGCTTCCAGCAGTAAAATCATCTTTAATGTGTTTCTTGGGGTGTTTTAGGGCTTTGTACTGGATAGTTGTCTTGGTAAATGTGGTTCTTTAGCCACAGTTAGCACATGGTGCTAATGTGTGCAGTGATTAGTGGATTTGGTACAGCTGAGTAGTGTCTTTATCTTGGCTGTAGTGAGTCTTTAGAGGTTTTTGGTCAGACACATTCTGTATTCTTGTTTGAGAACCAGCGTTGGTTGTCCAGAAGGTAAGAGTTCCTGTCCTGATTCTCTGTTCTCAGAGGTTCTCTGGTAGGCTGCAGGAGACTTTAGTGTTTGGGTTGTGCTAGTTTGGTTTTTGTACGGTTTCATTTGGACAACTATCTTGAGGCCCCTCCATGTGGTTTAGTGAGGTTTTCTGGAACAGTTCTACAAAGCAACCTGCAGCAGAAGAGACTTTGAGAGTTTTTAGGAAGTTCTGGAGAGCAGACTTTAGAGCAGCAGATACATTTGTCAGTAGTTTGAGCAGGAGAAGGTGAGCTTCAGAGTAGAAATGAGAAGGAAACCTTCTTGACCCGTGTGGTGAGGTCCTGTACCAAGAGTTTGAGTAGGTTGTGAAGAGTCTGTAGTTCTTTGGTCTGAAAGCACAAGAAGAGTCGACTCATTAAAGGAGAAAACAGGAGATATTGTTGGTTCTTCTGTCGCTCTGCAGTTTCCAGTTTCATTAGACTGAATATCAAGTTTATATTTTAAATGATTTCCCATGTGAGCCCAAGAAGACTTCAATAAACTCCCTCCATCCCCTGGACACAACATATTGATTACCATGTTAATTTATTTTATTTTTTTTTAAAATGTTTTTGAGTTTCAATCTTAGTTTTAGCATAGTTTTTTCTCTTTGCTTGTTTAGTTTTGTCATCTGTGTGAAAGGTGCTAAACAAATAAAGTTGAATTGATAAAGTGAATAATTGACTAACTCATGATTGTGACAACAGAAGTATTTTCATTGTGATTTAAGGGTTTGTTTCATTTAAGGTTGGAGTTAAGGTCTTGACAAAAAAAAAGAAATAAACTACATTTTAAAAAGCAATTAAATCAAAGGAAAAAAGCATTTAATAAGATAAAACTTATCTTAAATGAAAATTAAATGTTAAATACAATTAAATTATAAAACAGACAAAATATTTAATTAGCTAATAAAACAAAAGATACAAAACATGTAACTATGAAATTAAACTAAATGTTTTAAACAAAAATATTTAACATTAAAAATGAAATATTTGAGATAATTAAACATTTAAAAACTACAATTGAAAATAAGAATACTAAACATTTCAAAAAACATTTAATTAGATTAAACCTTTAAAAAGACATTTAATTAAAAAATTAAATGTTTAATTAGAAAATTAATTATTAAAGACAATAAAACTTTAAATAAGAATTAAATAGAAAATACAATGAAGCATTTAAAAAGAAAATTAAACATTAAAAGGTAGTAAAACATTGAAAACGAAAAACCTTAAAGATTTAATCTTTGGGAAAGAAAAGGAAATTTTTCAAACAAGCTGATAAAACATTTGAAAAAACAACAATTAAACATTAAAAAACCAAAACATTTCAAAATCAAATCAGACATTAGAAAAGAACAAAATGTGAGAAAAGAGCAAAACTAAACATTTAAGAAGAATCAAACTAAAGACAAAAGATTTGAAAAGACACCAGTTAAACTTTAGAAGATCAAATTAAACAGAAGAGACAATAAAAGGATCAAAAAGACCAAAAACAAAATGATGAAATGAAAACATCAAGTTGTTTCTTCAAACATTTCCTCTTTCTATGTTCTTGGTTTGATTGTGGACAGATTTACTAAGAACTCATTTCAGAAAACTGCTTTCCAGATAAAGTCTACTAGTAGTTGAAGGCATGGATCAAACTAATGTTACCTTCTGATCTCCACAAACTTTACTGTTCAGTGAAGAGAATCAAAGTTTGTTGAGGATTTCTAAAGAACCCACAGGTGAAGGTCTGAGAAGGATTCAGATGGATGGTCTAAATGTGAAATCAAGACTCATGGTCACAAGTTTTAAGGCTTCTGTTAACCAGAAAGTTCAAACTAACAGAGAAGTACTGAGAAACTTTTAAAACTTCAGTCCTCAGACTGTCTGAAGGTTCAAACTAACAGAGAACTGCTCAAGAACTTCAAAGATTTCAGTCCTCCGACTGTCTAAAGGTTCAAACTAACAGAGAACTGCTCAAGAACTTCTAGGTTTTCAGTCCTCAGACTGTCTGAAGGTTCAAACTAACAGAGAAGTACTCAGGAACTTAGAAGATATCAGTCCTTGGACTGTCTGAAAGTTCAATCTAACAGAGAACTACTGTGGGACTTAGAAAATTTCAGCCCTCAGACTGTGTGAAAGCTCAGGTCCTGAGGACTCGGGAGGTGTGGAGGCTTGGAAAGTCTTGGAACTGAGGGTTCCACCCTCCAGCACAAAGGCTGAAGTCCAACCTCCTGAGAAAAACAGTCGAGTCGAGACTCAAGTAAAAAACAAATTCGAAAACGACAAAAAATAGATGATAAATGCGCAAAAAAAAGAAGAATTAGTATCTGAGCGAGTAGCTCAGGGGGATAAGAAGATGGACTACCAAGTGGAAGGTCGCAGGTTCAAGACCCGCCACTGGCACTTTTCTTTCTTTGTCTTTGTCAGAATTTTGAGAAAATTTAAGAAGTGTCTGGTCTTGAACCAGCGACCTGCAGCTCCATAGGCAAATCCTTAACTCACTGAGCTACAGATCAGATGTAAAGACATAATTTCGTCATCCCTTTGACATCGTAGTTTCCAAGTGACCACATGGGTGGAGCCAAGGCGGAGTCTGGGTGGAGTCAGGGCGGAGAGTAGGCGGGGAGGTGGGTGGCGGCCTCCCCCCTCTTCTCCCCCACCTACCCCCACTACCCACCACACCTTCCCCCGCCCCACGAGTTCTTCGAGTCGCCACGAGTTCTTCGAGTCTCCACAGGTTTTCCCCGGTTTCTGGACTTTCCACCAGGTCCGAGGCAGAACAACTTGTCATGAAGAGGTGTTGAAGTCGGCCAGGATGGACTGACTTTTTACAGCGACTAGAAGGAAGACCACTAGAAGAGCAGGTCTTTAACCACCATCCATAAAATCCATGGAGTCGCTCCAGAGAAATGAAGGGAGGTCAACTTTTATCAACCTCCATCCACATGTTCAACTTCATATCTTTACTTGGACATTTTTAGCACCACAAACCTTTAGTATCACACTTTATTATCATTTATTAGGACTTTCATGGAATCCACCTGCAGATTTACTTTTTCTTGACAAACTTTATTCTTGTCGTCGTGGGACTGCAGTATTTAAAACTCTTCCTTCTATTTGACCTCATGTTTATTAGTTTTAGTGGAGAAACTTATTTTAATTGTCCATTAGTCTCTTAAAAACCAAATAATAAATTGGATTAGTCAAGAGCTTTACATTTCTTACTTTGTCATATTTTAAATATGACAAAAAATATAAAAATACAGCATCTTGAGACAATTTGAAATGTAATTGGCATTATATAAATAAAATTGAATTAAAATTGGATGTATCTTGTAATGTTGGAGTAATTCAGCCATATATGTTGGAAAACACATTTTCTTTCTCCATTAATCTGTTGATTGTTTTCTCCACTAATTCATCTCTTGTTTTGGTTTATAAAATGTCAAACTCAAATATATTCAGTTTACTGACATAAAAACCAAAAAGATTTACATTCATGATGCAGGAATCAAGCAGTTTTTCACTTTTTATCTTAGTTTAGTCAGAAAGATAGTTGACAATGTGTGAATTGTTGCAGCTTTTGAGCCGTAATAGGTTTTAATCTTTGGGGCCGAGTGTCAGAAAACATTTAGAAACCAACATCAACAAAACACTCAACAAAGATTTGAACATCATTAAAGGGAAATCCAACTTTTGCATGACAATGTCTAATTAAAGGACATTTATTTCCAACGTAAATGTGTGATATTCATCCTCTGGAGCTTTCTCTTCACATCGTCTTCCACCTGGACTGGTTTGGTCGGGAGCATGTGCAACAAACATCAGAAAAACTGCACTTTAACATCAATGAATGACACTGAAGTTTAATCTCTACATAAATGAGACTGAGTCTGGATGTGCTGCTCTGTAATTAACTCCTAAGTTTAGGGAAAGTTCAAACAAAAGAGGACAGTTCAGATAAGACTTGAGAATGAGCTTATTTTGAACAAACATCTCAGACTTGCTGAGCTTCAGCACCTCTAGCAAGATATTTTAACAACAAGCAACTCAAGAGATCCAGAAGTTGCAGAGAGTTAGCTTTAGCTGAGCCAAAGAACATGTGGGACGCTAACCGAGCCAACATTTCACACTTTTCTCTGTGAATTCTGGGAAATAATTTCCTATTTAATGACAGAGCTACACATCTTAACTCAGTCTCATGAAAACAGACTCTAATTCAGTGTCATCCATCCATATTAAAGTGCACTTACCCAAAATGTTTGTTGCATGAGCTCCAACAAAACTTGTCCAGGTAGAAGGCCACTTTGACAAACAGGAAGTGGAAGATTCCAAGCAGATTTATAGAAGGGGGAACCGGACTGTACTAAGTGTAGTCAAGTATAGAGGGGTGTTTTGTGGGTTTTTAAGGCTGATAATGATTATTAGTGAGACATTTGGAGTAGATATTCATTTGCAGTCAATGAAAGTATTTAAAATCTTGGAGTTAAATTTAGAAGAACACAAACTCTAACAGAAAACTTTGTTGATACGTTTTTGTTTTGTTTACAGATGTTAAGTTAAAGGAGTTTTATTCGTGACGTATAACCAATCAAATCACTCCAGAAGACAGAGCGACCACAGGTAGATAAAGGTTCAGAGCCAAAGTAGCGCCATTTTTAAATGTATTTATTACTGTAAATCAGTAAAATATAAAATACTGCTAATCAGTAAATCAGTCAGCCCACAATTACTACAATTCTACAATGTATATCTCTTTCCTTTGACTTGTTATTTGTACAATTTATGATGTATATGATGGTGTTTTTTCGTAGCAAAGGCTATACTATGATGTTTTCTAAGAGACATACGATGCTACTCTGCTTGTTCTGGCCCTGCACTCCTCCTCTGTTGTTTTCTGGATTGTACTCAGCTGCATGTCTTCGTCCACCAGGCCTCCGTTGACTCGTCCCGCCTGCCGCCTCTGGAGCTGAAGCTGGATTGGAACAGACCAAAGTACAGTCCAATCACGATGCCAGCTGCCTCTCAAAAGGCTCCTTCATCTGGCAGGTGGCAGCACTTCTTCTGAGGGGAAGCTGAGCTGGCCCGGCAGAACTTTGGAGATGTGTTCCAGTGGTTGGTGGATGTGTGGGGAGATAGAGAGGGACCTTTGAATTGTTCACAAAGGAAAACAGGGAACCCATTGGTAGTTTTAGTTTAGGGTGCTACTGCGGTGTGTTTTTGGGTTTTAAGAGGTGAACAGGAAGAGTTTTTTTTCGTATTGATTATCTTTTACTTTGTTCCTGGTTGGAATGCCCATCAATGTCAACATGTTGAAGTTCACTTTTAGTTCTGTTTATTTATTTTTATTTTACTATCACCCATTTGCTTTTAACCCCCTAACATGTTGTGTTGTTGTAAACTTACTCTTTCAAATAAATACTCGTCTAACAGTCTGGAAACCAGCGTTTGGACTGTTTTTGTGTTGCTCCTCACCTACTTCAGACAGCCGGGACAGAACAACATTTTGTGGACTAAAGGCTAAACTATGACGTTTTTAGAGCAACATGCTAAACTATGACATTTTTTCCAAATTTTGGAAGACATACTAAACTATGAAATTTTAGCCACATTTTGGACGACATACTAAACTATGACTTTTTTGTCACATTTTGGACGACATACTAAACTATGACTTTTTTGTCACATTTTGGACAACATACTAAACTTCGACATTTTTGCTACATTTTGGACGACATACTAAACTATGAAATTTTTTCCACATTTTGGACAACATACTAAACTATGACGTTTTTTCCATATTTTGGACGACATACGAATCTATGACGTTTTCATGAAATTTTGGACGACATACTAAACTACGACATTTTTTCCACATTTTGGACGACATACCAAACTATGACATTTTTGTCACATTTTGGACGACATACTAAACTATGACGTTTTTATGATATTTTGGACGACATACTAATCTATGACATTTTAGTGACATTTAGGATGACATACTTAACTATGACGTTTTTTCCATATTTTGGACGACGTACTAAACTATGACGTTTTAGTCACATTTTGGACGACGTACTAAACCATGACGTTTTAGTCACCTTTTGGACGACATACTAAACTATGACGTTTTTGTGACATTTTGGACGACATACTAAACTATGACGTTTTTGTGACATTTTGGACAACATACTAAACTATGACGTTTTTGTGACATTTTGGACGACATACTAAACTATGACGTTTTTGTGACATTTTGGACGACATACTAAACCATGACATTTCAGTGAAATTTTGGACGACATACTAAACTATGACTTTTTTTTCACATTTTGGACGACATACTAAACTATGACTTTTTTGTCACATTTTGGATGACATACTAAACTATGACGTTTTTTCCACATTTTGGACGACATACTAAACTATGACGTTTTTTTCCCCCATTATGGACAACATACTAAAATATGACTTAAATTTTTCGGATTTCATGCTGTATAACAGGTTAAATGTGTAGTATGAGATGAGACTAAATGTAGTTTTTCAAACACAAAAAAACCAAACATTTAACAGTTTTTTGGGATCCATAATATTCAGAACAAATATATTAATCTTGATTTGAATCAAAACTCACACATAATGTTTGTTCAAATGGTTCCAGTTTATTGGCGTCCACTGAATCACTTTCATTACAGAAAATCGCTGCCCCTACTGGTGGAGTCCTGGTAGTACAGTATGATTCCACAGAAAGAAGTGCATACCACACCGCAAGTAGGTAAGAAAATATCTAAATAATATCTACAGTGAAGCACATCTGGGTTAAAATGCTGCTGGAATCCTTCCCGGTACACAGCAGTCGTATTCAACACTTATTTAACTCAGGACTAAATCAAATGATGCATCAAAATTTGACATTCAACATCCAAAGCTACTGAAAGATTATTTGACATCTGGCCCAAGACACTAATGATTACATCCACACATTTTTGGTTCAACAAGCAAAGCTGAAGCTGTTTGAGATATTTTGCCAGGAGACACAAGAGTTTATGGAGAAGGATTAGCAGCAGCATTTCTCAACAGATCCTGTTGCATCAGCAGGAGCGTTTCCACTGCTGAAATCTTCTTTTATTGTAGGAAACACTCTTTTCTGCCGCAGCAGGAGCCGCCGTGTGCTTCTGAAAGTTTTGACAAAACGAGAGCTTTGTCTGGTTGAACATCGCTGACCTTTTTATCAGAAAACTTCTCCATAACTGCATCTTTTTTTCTTACAGACGACTGAAAATCAACGACTCAAACAAATGATGAATGTTGTTTTGAGTTTCAAGAGTTTAAACCAAAATATTACTTGGGGAGTTCTCAAACATAAAATCTAAACGATTAGACGTGTGATGCCATTTATCACCTATTTTAAAACATACATAAAAGGGTCTGGTAAATATTTAAATACTGGACAGCTACACCCAAACAGGACTGAGCAATATGCAACAATTGTAGGGATTTATTATTATTATGCATAGTTTTCTTTCTATACAACCAGATTCTGTTCTTTTCTTATTAAATTTAGTGCCATTAATGTAACCCGTCCTGATTTCTTTGTTTATATTTGAACATCTTGTTGATTATTTTCCATATTGCTCAGCCCTACAGACGCTAAAAATTATTACTTTTAATACTTATCTTTCATTTTTCGCAGAAATTTCCTCCCTCTTTCAGAAGATACTGTCTTTTACAGTACAGTTTCTCTGAAAGAAAAATGCTTTTTCTAACTTCCAGGATTTGCTTTGCCAATTTGAAGCATGAAAGCAGTTGCTCACTTTCTTTTTTTTTTGTCTAAAAATGAGAAAAATTGCTTGCAAAGGGAAACAAGAAAACCTCTCTTGACTTCAAAACATTGTTCTGTTTAATGAGACTCTACGAAGTGTCGGTGAGATGAGTGTAACAGCTGTGAAAACAACCAAAAAGCAACGTATACTGAACCCCATCTGAGATTTCCTCTAATTAGCCGAGAAATAAAACTAATGAACGGTACATCCCCTTCACAGTGTCATCACAACCTCTAGGAGCTTAGAGAGCCTACCTTCGCTCGCTAAACCAAAAATAGGAGCTTCGATTGACAAACAACATTCATGTCTACACATCGCTGCTTCCACCTGCCCCTCCCCTCAAACCGCCGACATCTCAGCACTTAAAACTAAACTTTAAAAAAAAAAAAAAAAAATCAGGAAAGAAACTTGTTCCAAGCTGGTGAAGTGGAATCCTCGATGACCGAGCCGGTTATGGGGAAATAAATCCAGGCTGACGGAGTCTCTGTTCTCCTTTCACCAAACCCTCCTTCCTCGTCCTGCAGGTTCCTCAGCAGGTGGGTTTTCTGCTGACCACACGTGTCACGAGCTGGGAGGACTTCTGAGAGTCAAATGTGAGGTTGAGTCTTGCTGGGGGAGGGACACGAGGGTAGTCTGTCTGGGCAGAGATCTCTCAGTCGGTGGAGAAAAGGTCTCCAGCTGAAGGCAGCGGCGCCAAACCTCCGGTAACGTTGGGCAGCAGGGACAGATCAGGGAGGCTCTGGATGTGGGACTTGAGCTCCTTCCTCACCTGAGTCACCCTCGCCAGTTTCTGCTTGTATTCCTGCAGAGGACAAAACGGCACCAATATGAGCTAAATATTACATTTACTCACAAACTGTCAGAAATAATTAGGATTTCTGAAACAAGAATGGGAGGAAATACAAGCAGTGAGACCGTCTGCTAGTGGTGTGTGATACTGCAAGATTTGGTATCGATCTGATACCAGGTAAATACAGGGCCAGTATCGCTGATATCGATACCGATATTCCAGTAGTCACACTGGTGTAACACAGTCCTGTTTGAGTCGCCCTCTCAACCAGTTGAACTATGACGTTTCAGTGACTTTTTGGACGACATAGTAAACTATGACATTTTTATGACATTTTGGACGACACGTTTGGTATCGATCTGATACCAGGTAAATACAGGGCCAGTATTGCTGATATCGATACCGATATTCCAGACTAACTTTTTCAGTAGTCACACTGGTGTGACTGATATTGTCAGGCTGATCGCTCCCACCTGCTTAGAGGCGAAACACCTCACTAGTTGAACATTTGCTTCGTGGCTGCGGTGCTCAGACAGCGTGTGAGCAAAAATTACTTTGAAAAGAGCGAGATGAAGTGTTCTCATTTCAGATTAGTCCAAGATGAAAGTGACTGATTTTATTCATGCGTTGTTTTCTGAGCGGAGAAAACAGCGCATGTAAGTGTGCTATGTCTTTTAAGAGTGGAGCGCATTTTTAAAACTTAAAGACTGCAGTCAATTGTTCTCTTATAGTGGTTAAAAGCAAAAAATCATGATTGTGATTATTCATTATGTAATTTTGTAGTCCTGCTACAGCACTAGTCTTTGTAATTGTCTCAGTATCTTCCTGTCTGCAGTCTGATCATCAGGTGAGTCTCACTCGGACTTTCTTACCTTTCTTAATGTTTTACATTTCCTTGAGGTGATTTTTCAAAAAGTAAATGCATCTCCTGGGAGATGAAACCCAACACTAATAAACTGAAAAAAAGCAACACGTGAGCTACTAGATAACTTGAATTTACTCAAAGAGATAAATAAAGTCTGTCCATCTGATCTTATCTATGCAGCTTTTAGCATTAACTGATCAGTTGTTTCTGCTTCTTTCCTTCCAGACAACATGAAACAAGGCTAACACCAGCTGACAAGGAAGAAGAATTACATCTTTCCCAATTAAACTAAATCCTGAGCTGGTCAAGAATAAGAAACTAAACCTATCTAGAGGTTTTTTTCGCAGTTGGCAAACAGTTGTTTTAGCTTCTGTAGTCTCCATTTTCACCTTGTGTTTGTTCCATCCATCTGTAATGTAGCTTTTAGCACCACATTTTGACAAAACACTGCAGCCTAGTTTATTTACTACAAACCACTTACAGAAAACTAGCCTAATTTCTTGACACCACTCTGTAAACATAACCACAGCTACTGTTGTGTTTGTGAAGGTGTTCCCTTGCCTCTAGCTTCTTCTCTCTCTCCATGAGCGCCTCCTTCTGGCTGCTGATGTACTCGGTCAGCATGCGGGCCAGCTGCCTGCGGTCCTCCAGCTCTGCAGCCAGTCGCCCGTTGTACTCGGCCAGAAGCAGACAGGCTTCGTCCACCGTCTTTGACAGCTTGTCCGCCGCCTCCTTGTCTAAAATGGAGTTAAAATGTAGAGTGTTAAGGTCACAGGGTCTCATTTCCAGAATCTGACTGACTTAAAGGCAGCGCTGTGCATGAAGTCACTGCTGGTTGAGTAATTTGTGGAATACTTTGTCCTGAATTTCAGCGTGCATCGTTCACAAAAAAACAACAGATGATGGCAACCAGATGCATATTTACATAATGTAATATACATTACAATAAACTTTTATTTTATTAGCAACTCTTTTAACCCTCGTGTTGTCCTGTGGGTCAAAATTGACCCGGTTTAAAGTTTGAAAATGTGGAAAAATAAATTTTCACAGTGAAACTTCAGATGTCCACATTTTCAGCATTTTTGGGAAATCTTCGAACATTTCTTGGTGGAAAAAAAGAAATGTTAAAAATGTTTCTTAAGAACATTCACAAAAATATCAACCAAAATCCAGCGAAATTCGCTGGATTTTCGTAGATTTTTTGGTGAATGTTCTTAAAGAAAATATTAGAAGTTCTACTGATATATATGGAATCACTTTAGATATTTTTAGGATTTTTTTGGAAGATTTTTACTCATTTTTTGAAGAAGAATTTTCTTGCCAAATTTGGGAGATTTTTTAATAAAACTTTTAAGGGAAACTTTTAAGAAACTATTGGAATTTTCTTCCTGAAGATTTTGCAAATTTTCAGAAATTTGGGAAATGTTCTTGCTGAATTTTTGAACTTTTTTCAGACAAAGAAACCATATTTTTTGGTGCCCGTAAATGAGTACAACAGGAGGCTTAATCCAACAAAGCGAGTGAGGGTGATTGTTTAACTTTGCTGACATGTGTCGACTCCGTCTGTCGTCTTCTTCAGAGCATCATCTGACATGTGATGACGTGTTGTTTTTATCAGATCCGATCTCTGGAGGATGGACTCCAGGTGTTAAAGGGTGTAGACCCCCGTCCCGGTTCATGGAATCGTTGAACAACTGTCTAATTTCTATGGTCTCTTTTATCCACCTCTTGTGCTCGTTGGTCTCTGATGTTCTAATCCTCTCCTTGTCCCAGTCCATAATGTGGTTGTTTCTCTTGCAGTGGTCCCTGAAGGCTGATTTTTTGTTTTCTTGATCAGGTTTTTATTTTTGTGTTCTTGTGAGTCATCCTGCAGTCTCTTTTTCACAGAATGTGATCAAGAAAACAAAAAAATCTGCCAAAGAAACAACCACATTAATGGGACAAAGGGAGGATTAGAACATCAGAGACCAATGAGCACAGGAGGTGGATAAAAGAGGCCATAGAAATCAGAAAGTTGTTAAACGATTCCATGAACTGGGACGAGGGGGTCTACACCCTCTAACACCTGGACTCCATCCTCCAGAGATCAGCCACCTGATAAAAAGGACACATCATCACACATCAAATGACGCTCTGAAGAAGACTGCAGACGTAGTCGAAACATGTCAGCAAGGTAAAACGATCACCCTCACTATCTTTGTCGGATAAAAAGAAGTGCTAATCAAATATAAGAAAATGACAAAATTAGGGCTGCAACTATTGATGAATTGATGAATCGTCTAAGTACGTTACACCAGGAGTCACCAACCTTTTTGAACCCAAGAGCAACTTCAAGGGTACTGAGTAGTACAAAGGGCACCTTGTTTGATACAAACTTCCTCAATAGCAAACTTGCGCCATCATCTTTAAACAATAATAACAATAATGAAAATAATATGTTAAAAGACTGTCTGATCACATTTATGTTAATTATTCCTTACAATAATTAACAACGATTTCCACAACAATGACGGTAGGAAACACACACACACACACACACACACACACACACACATACACACACACACACATATATATGGAAATCTGTTCTAATATTTAAAAGTCAGAAGTATCCCATCTCTGAAACTTTGGTAAATATCTTTCTTGGCAGTTTTGTATGAATCAGCATATTTGCAGCATTTTGTTCAAAATCACACCAGTTACATTTCTGTGCAAACTGTCACTTCTAACATTTTTAGGAAATCATTAACTGTCATCAAATCATGCTTCATTTGTGCAAACTACTACCTTTGTAACATTTTTGAACAATTCATGAACTCTGT
Source organism: Amphiprion ocellaris (assembly GCF_022539595.1). NCBI lineage: Eukaryota > Metazoa > Chordata > Actinopteri > Pomacentridae > Amphiprion > Amphiprion ocellaris. The sequence continues at coordinate 36,431,965 of NC_072773.1, read as the reverse complement.
GCCATGTTTGTACAAATTATCAGTTATGTAAGAAAAAAAATCAACTCTTTCACATTTTGAAATGAATCCTATCACATTAGTATTAATCACCAGTATTTTTCACCAGCATTGCAACATTTTTAACAAATCATAACATGTTTTCAACAAATTATTTTTCACATATTGTGTAATGGCACGGTGTTTTGAATGACAACATGTTACCTCTTTCTTTGTCTGTAAATGTGTGTTAGTGGGAAGCCTGGCATTGCAGAGCTTATCATGTCTTACCTTTACCTTGCAGCTCACAGTTCAGATGGTTCAGTTTCCCAGTGATGTCTGTTAAAAATGCAAGGGCAAGAATCCACTCAGTGTCCTCAAGCAGCGAGGTGTCTTCCCCTTTGGATTGCATTAACTCTTTGATTTCGGCCAACAGTGACTAAAAAAACGCTGCAAAACTGTTCTCCTGCTGATCCATGGGGTTTCTGTGTGTAGTAACAGGTCACCATGTTCAGCTGACAGCTCCTCCAGCAGCACCTTCAATGTCCTGGTTGCTGGCTTTGGAGCCATTTATGATCTTCACGACACGAGTCATCACATGATCAAATCCGGCCACTTTTGTACATACATATGTCCTGCTGGTGAATGATGCAGTGGTAATGTAGGAATGTTGGGAAGTCTGGATCACCTCTGCATCGTACAATGAAGCCTGCATGGCGACCCGTCATGGAGGAGCCCCGTCTCTTGTCACTAAAACAAGCTTTTCTAATGGTACATTTTTCTCCATGAAGAAACTTTTCGCCGAGTAGTAGATGTCAAAGCTGCCTTTAAGTCCTGGGTTTTTCCTGTCCGTAGTGTGCATACAGTCTATGTGCTACCAGGTGGCTAGTTAGCATGGAAGCTTTGTAGCGGCTAAAGTAGCGTCTCTCCACGTTGTGCCGCTTTGCCGACAGTCGCCCCGCAAATAGGACGCATATCTTTCACTGTCGTGAAAAAGAACTCTTCCTCCCACTTATCGTGAAAATACTGTTTCCTCGTTCACTTCTCTGTCATGTTCTGGGGGTAAAAACCACACCTAGCTTCCCGAAGTGTCTGCGTCTGGACGCTTCAGCAGAGTGACATGGTGGTTTGACATGCGCAGTGAACTTTGACTCGGACAACGTCAAAGTTCATTTACACCGAAGACATTTTTGTTTTAAAAAAAATTATAACAAATATTGTAATTTAAAATCTGCATTAATGTAAGTATTTCTGATTTAAAAAGAACAGCAACTATAATTTTTTATAAGGAATTTCATGGTGACTAGTGTTATTTTTAGAACATGTGTCACGGGCACCTCACATGGTCTCTGCGGGCAACCAGGCGCCCACGGGCACCGTGTTGGCTACCCCTGCGTTACAGCATCAAAAGTGGAAGTGAGCGCACTATGCAACAGAAATAACCGTCCGAGCGGAACGCTGAACACGGATGGACATCCGTGCTGTATTGTGTATATATAATACATGCATGATACAGCGCAGACATCCGCGTTAACAACACAGCACGGATGTCTGTCCGTGTTCCTCCCGGAGCAGAGGAACGAGCCGAATATTCGGTTCGGTCCGTAAGTCCAACATGACGGGCAACCGGAGGAAGGAGCTGAATATTCGGCTCGGTTCGTAACAGCTGACGGAGGGCGAGGCGAGGCGAGTATTAGGATCGGTTCATATTGTAACGTCCAAATATTCCAAATCCAAATATTCGGATCTCAAAATAAATATTCGGATACCACCGTCACAACTGGCTATTCGGGTCCAGCCCTAGTGGAAGCTGTTTTACACTAACACCTAACTGTGGCAACTGTGTAGATTGGATTTTTAACTCTGTGTTTTTCCTTCAGCTGAATCGTTCCTTTTTCTTGCAGGAATAATACGGTTTGTCTCACTTTATAACTCATCTGATGAAACTCGTTTTGGATTTACTCAGCACGCTGCTGTCACAGGGGGAAAAATACAGCTCAATCCATGCTGATAAAATATACCAAGAAAAATAAAATCCTACCGGTGATCTTCTCCAGCAGAGAAACATCCTGAACTTCTTGTGGCAACGAAGCGATCTTCTGACGAACAGCGGCGTCGCCTGATGCAGCGTTTTCCAAGTCCTGCAGGGCTTTCACCAGCTCCTCCGTCTGGAAGCGGATGTCAGAGGGTGTTTGTAGGGGAAAAATGGATGAAAAATTAGAGCTAACGATGACTAGGAACAGACAGGTAAGGACAGAGAAAGAAGGAAAATGACAGTGCAAGGAGAAATAAAACATGTTAATATTAGCTTGATTAAACGTCGGCCTCTTTACCAGCTGGGTAGCAGAGGAATCAGCGTTATGAGGAGAAATGTGGCTTCTGTAGTCGTCGTCCTCGTCGTCTTCATCTTCCTGGATTTTCTGATAACTTCGTTTTACGGCTTTTTTCTCTTCTGCAGTCGAATTTAGAAACAAGAAAACAACACATCTAACATTACATCGTGCACATTATAGTCTACACCAAACAAAAAATTTCATTTTTTTACTCTTACACAACTGATTTCTTCAAGTGGACCGGTTACAACTACTTTTAAGATCACTTGAGTTTCAAGTGATCTTAAAAAAATTCCCAAACATCTTCCATTTTGTCAGAGTTTAATACTTTTCCAGCCAACATTCAGCTATTTTTAAATGAAATAATCAATGTTTTAATTGTACTTCCAGTAAACGGGAAAGAGTTCAGACAGTCAAATTGTCCTAAAATATGGAAACCAACACAATTTGTAGGATTTTTTCCAGTACGATGGGCAGCACGGATCAGAAAAACTGATTTTAAGATGCAAATACAATTCTTAAATTAATTTTTAAAACACTGACATGATGACGTTAGCATCGACACATTTCTGTCAGGATCATTTCATTGTTTGGAAAATAATGCTGCTCAACAAAAGTTCAAAGAAAGCTCAAATGTTTTGTTTTATTTAATTCATATTTATGTTAATTATTTGTTTAACTTTATTATTTTGAACTGTGCACATTAAAGTTGTTACATGGCCAGTATTTGACGTGACTTGTTTTTAAGGGTACTAATATTATGATAGAGAAAAAATTCACCAATAAGAAAGGACCAGTAATCGGTATCGAATATTTTATGCAAAAAGTAATCGGTATCGTACCAAATCTTAAAAGTGTGGTATCGCCCATCACTAGTGTGGGGAGGGTTTATGAAGCCTTAAAATATATGTAAATAATAAAATAAATACGGAACGTAACCCCCCGCTACAGACGAGGGACCGCTGTAATGAGACGGTGTTCTAACCTGAGGGTCTGGGGCTGTTGGAGTCTTCTATGGCCAGTTTGAGCTGCTGAATGAAGTCACTTCTGTAGAGGCTCCTCTCCTTCCAGATGTTCAGGAGTCTCTCCATGTGCTTCTTACAGTTCTCGTCTGCTTCGCTGTGGAGGAACAGGAGAGTTCATCAGAGGAGGACAAGAGCGAATAAACTCAAATAAAACAAACTTAACAATTAATGAAACTCCTCCAAACAGCTCGTGGATCATGAAGGAACACGTTGCAGCATTTTAACGAGGTTTCATTTCAGTTGGAGTGAAGTGAAAGTATGTTCGATGTGCTGCTGTACAAACGCTGACAGGAATCCAAATCTAAATTTTATGAATGACACCTTTAGAATACCATCCTCTAATAGAATATTTTGTAGAAATCAGAGTGAACAGGAAAAATACTGTTAAAGTTTCTGTACAGAATTATGTATATTTACAGTTATTGGAAAGTTTGGGGCACAGCAGGGAAAACCACATATTTAGCTGATATCTGAAATAAAAACAGAACCCTACAGCAAACAAACATTGCCACTTTTTACTTCATCAAGTTGAATTTTATTTTAAAAAATGTCGCATTTATTTGTCAAGAAATGCAGTATTTTGCAGCTCCAGAGACGATGTTCTGACCCCTAATATCTTGGAGTAACGCTCTACAACCACGAGCTCCTTAAAGCAACGGACTGATGATCTGAAAATGAAGCTAACTGATGCCTATAAGAGGGAATGAAATAATGAAACATCTCTACTGTCTGAAATCTGGCTAAGAAATGTCACTTAAGGGGAGCTGTGGAGGGAGGACAAGATCTGGTAAAGAAAAAACATAAAACTAAATTAAAAAGTGCAGAAAAGCGAGGCAAATAAAGTGAAAAAAGTATAACAGCAGAGAAGCTGTAGGACAGTTTGTCCGACACAGAAGTGTTGATTCAGAAGGAATAGTGACCTGCAACCTTTCTACAGAAGTCAGTCTGATGTTTAGAAATCAGCAAAGTCATTCAGGAATGAGTGCAATGGACAGATGAAGTTAAAATGATACGAAAACAAACTTTTCCAACTGTTCAGCTTGGAAGTAGTGACTCAGACTAAGGGAAGACTGGATTCCACTAAGTATCAGCAGATTCCAACACATATTTCATGTATTCAATCAAGAAAAGACATGTGAAAAGAGGTTAGATTCCAAAAAACAACAACGAAATTCAAAATCATCATGAACTGCTTCAACAAACACGAGCTGCAGCTTTTAAATCGACCCTCACATTACTAGAAACCTGCTTTGTAGTACAACAGTCTAAAAATATCCCTGAACTAGAAGTGATCCCCTGGAAGACGCACGAAATCAAAAATAGACGGACTCTGAGCAACATTAAGCATTTGGAAGCTTTGATAGCAGCTGCAGGACGGTTACTGAGGTACTGACTTAGTAACTGTGGACTGATGTGTAGATAAATAGAAATTCTCTTTAGTAATGTGCATTTATTAACGTCTTTTTATTCACACACAGAACATAATTTCTGATTGTCATACCTGGCCACATGTGAGCAGGCGTCGACGAGCACAGACTCAAAGTCTTTGGTGAACTCTGGTCCTTTCTTCTTGCTGTTCTGGATGACATCATTAGCCAGATACAGGAAGGTCAGCTTCCTGGTGCTTTTAGCTGGAGGACACATAAAAAAAACATTGAATTTAATTGTTTCTTAATGTACTTCATGCTGCTTTTGCTCCATTCTAGAGCTCTGAATCCATCCCATGTCATTATCAACAGAGTTTACTCTGACTGAATCCTGGAGGTCAGAACATCTGTAATTCTGAGGGTCGGACATAAAAACCACACACTGACATCTAATTGATGGCTCATTCTCAATGAATTTGTTGGTGAAAAGTGTTGATCAGTGTTTCCTAAAGACAAAAAATAAAACCCTTGCATGTCTTGTTTAATCAACAAACCAAAGATATTAAAGTTTACTATCATAACAGATGAAACAAATCATAAAACATTCACATTTTAAAAGCTGCAATCACATAATAGAGATTTTTTTTCTCAGAATCCTGGACTGCAGAATCCTGTTTCTTACTAAATCTGGTTACTACAAATAGGTATTTTTTGCACATTTTTAAATGAGACATATAGATTAAAATTATTGTGGTAACTTTTCATGACTTTAAGCTCAGATTTCCCGTTAATTTCTTAGCATGTTTCAAACAAGACACTTTGAAAAAAAGTGATTTTGATGAAATGTCAAAATTTTAAGCTTAGATTTGGTCGATTTTTGGGCAGAACTCGATGTCAGACTATTCATCCATCCATCCATCCATCTATAGTCTATCTATCTATCTATCTATAGCATGTATCATCACATTCAGGTATCAAACATCATTTTAAATCATAGATTTTGTCTGATATTTACCAGTTTCAGTCTTACTAACTAGTGCAGCTCATTATGTCAGATTTCTCTACTATCACTCTGTTTAGCTGCTCTAAACCCACACAGTTCTGTTTATTTCCCCTCTCACCTTTCTTCAGCTCTCTGTGCCACACTTTGACGATGAGGCCGGAGTGTTTGCGGTGGTGGATGATCCACAGGGACAGGGTCTGGACGCTCTGCTGGGAGCTGCTCAGCTCCGACAGCTTCTTCTCCAGGGCGGACTCGGAGAAGGACGACATGCCGCCGGCGTGTGAGGTCGCGCTGGGCCGGTGAGCGGACTGACTCCGAGCCGCCCTAAAGCCGCTGAGCTCCGAGCTGCTTTGGAGAAACTCGCACTGTCATCAAAACTGGAGTGGGAGGCAGACTAGCAGCAGCAAACAGCCTCCTGCAGCCAAACGACAGCTCTCTAACGTTATATCAGCGCCTAAGTAGATGGACTATGGACCAAAAGTGCCTAACAAACCTCCAGAGTGCCTCTTCTCTGGCTCTGGTGGTGAATTAGTGACTAAAAGTGCCTAACAAGCCTTCAGAGTGTTCCCTCTCTGGCTCTGGTGGTGAATTAGTGGCTAAAAGTGCCTAACAAACCTCCAGAGTCTTCCCTCTCTGGCTCTGGCGGTTTGTTTACAGCAGCAGCTAACGCTAGCTAGCCGAGCAAAGCAGAGCGGAGCCGGTTTAACCCGCCCAAAAATCAAACCTCAGTGCCCAGGACGTATCAGCAGGCCAGAATATGAAACAAAAAGGCGCAAGACTCACGACCAAACTCACACTCGGGCTCTGGTTGCCGAACTCATCAAAAAGACTGCCTCGGAAAAATGGCAGCAGCAGCTCGCACTTTCACCTCGACATGTGCGGCGCACAGAAGTGACGCAATCAGAACCGGGCATCATCATCCTCTTTATCCAGAGATGAAGATCAAACCTATTCTGTTATAATAATAGAGTATAACCTACTCTATTATTGATAAATACTAAACCTACTAGTAGATAAATACTAGATTTAATAAAACCTACTATATTAGTGCCTAAACACTACAGTTTATACTCTATTAGTACACAAAGGCTACCTTTTATACTCTATTAGTACATAAACACTATAATTTTGTACTCTATTAGTACAGAAATACTACAATTTATACTCTATTAGCACAAAAATACTACCTTTAATAAAACCTATTATATTAGTACAGAAATACTACACCTACTCTGTAAGTACATAAATGCTACATATTATAAAACCTACTCTATTAATACATAAATACTACACCTACTACTACATAAATACTACATTTCATACTCTGTAAGTACATAAATAGTACATTTTATACTCTGTAAGTGCATAAATAGTACATTTTATACTCTGTAAGTGCATAAATAGTACATTTTATTAAACCTACTATCTAAGTACATAAATACTACATTTTATAGGACCAGTAAAATCACAGCATAATAACCTATAATAACCACAACTCCTAATTTTTTTCTTTGTTTTAGTGCAAAAAAGTCTATTCTGAAAATGTTCACATTTAAGGAATTATCTTTTTACAACTTCCAGATCACAGAGTTTCTACAAAGGAACACAACATTTTGTCACAGGTATCTGGAACTGAACGATATAGCATTTTATTTTATGATCAAAACAACAAAAGTCAGACCAAAAAAAGAAAAAAAAACAACAAAAACAAGACAAAATATTACCATCTAGAGCCATCTAGTATTTTGCTTTATGGTCAAAACAACTTGTCATGGTCTAGAAATGATTTTAAATTTGTAGTTTTACTAATTTACAATCTGTAGTTAATGTCTTCTCTGGAATTTTTACACTTTGAGGGCCGGATTGGATCCTCTGGAGGACCACTTTTGGCCACGGGCCACATGTTTAGAGGGTAAACAACTACTGTTATACATGCTGGCTCATTGGGGCACTGTTATGACTGATTCATTTTAATGTTTACACCTGAACTTTCCTACTATGACAGGTCAGTGTTGTCTGCACAAAAGGCCATTCGTACGATTTTTTTGAGATTGTTCTAAAGCGATGCATATGTGGAGCTGTTACTTAACACTTTTTCCTGTTAAAAAGCTTCCATGATGCAAATGTTCTTTCTCAAATCTCTGTGTTTGAACAGACATGCTAGTTTACATGCTCATTTGACTCCATAATACTGCGGCTGACAAAATGCACAATATTCCTGTCAAAACAAAAGGTTTGGGATCAGGTGAGCGTCAGGCAAATAGTTTGTGTGTATTTAACAAAATGAGGCTCAAATGTCAACCAAAATGCAAATTCAGACGCACCTGTAGAGGCCTTTTAAATAATATTAATACCTGTTAAAAACTTGGTAAGGCGGGAAAACACAGCAAACACTGATCGATGAAGATTTGTGACCCAAGAACAGAATTTAGTACGAGATCCTGACAGTACTATGGAGAGGCAGTGATATATTCATTATTATGCAATGTGCAGTCAAATGTATAAGATTTGTTCAAATGTAAGAATGCTTTAATTATGTAAAACGAAACTAAAATTCAAGTGGTGCAATGTTTTCTCATTTTGTTTGCTTTCTGATGAGTAACAAGAGTGAAAAACTGCAGATTCCTCAGCAAACAAACCTGTTTTTCTTATTAATTAACAGAAGTGCAGCAAGAATATCAGACAGCAATACTTTCTAAATAGGTCATTACAGTCATCATAAGTTAGTTTTTACATACTTGGAAGTAAAATCTAATTGGAAATGTCAATATGGCCAACCAAAAAACAGATGCTTTTCAGGAATTTAACTACTAATACTACATTTTATTCAACCTAGTCTGTAAGTACATAAATACCAAAAACAAGTGTTGTTAAACTTAAAAAATATACTCTCCCTGCTCTCTGAAACATCTATTAAGGATTGATCACACATTTATTAATGTGACATTGGGCTATTTAGACATTCTAAGTAAAAAAATATGACCAATATGTAAGGGGCAAATGGACATGAATTAGACAGGAATTTTTGATCAAAACAGAATTTTTAAACATCCTGACCACTAATAGATCTGCTCTGAGCCACAGCTGTCAGCTTGTATGTCACTGGTTAAGAATGAATTGGAAAACACCGGTCTGCCTTTCATGGTTTATTACGTTTATGCAGCTCATTTCAGTGGGAGGGATACTCTACAGTCACACAAACAAATTCAATATGCAAAGACGCTGCACTCAACAAACATTCCCCAGAAAGATGCAAAAGCCTTCACTCTGTCTGTCAACTCTTTGAAAAACAGCAGATCTGTTTCTAGCAGCAACACTGCGCTTCTGTGAGCTGCAGGATGTTTGTGTTCCTGTCGGTGTCCTGGTTGCTGCTGCTGCTGCTGCCGCAGGCGGCTGATGGGGAACTGGATCACAGCTCTCAGGGTCAGGGGATGCAGCTACAGGGCGACTTCTCCCTCGCTGGGTTCTTCCCTCTCCACTACACTGATCAACAGAGTACCGGTCTGCCTGCTCTGGCTCCATGCAGAGAGTGAGTTTAACCCTCGTGTCGTCCTGTGGGTCAAAACTGAGCCGTTTGAAAATGTGGAAAAAATCTATATTTTCACAGTGAAACTTCTGATGTCTACATTTCCAACATTTTGGGAAATCTTTGAACATTTTTTGGTGGGAAAAAAAAGGTTAAAAATGTTTCTTAAGAACATTCACAAAAAAATCAACCAATATCCAGCCAATTTCGCTGGATTTTGGTCGATTTTTATGTGAATGTTCTTGAAGAAAATATTAGAAGTTTTACTGATATATATATGTAATCACTTTAGATATTTTTAGGATTTTTTGGAAGATTTTTACTCATTTTTTGAAATAATTTACAAGAATTTAACTTTTAAGGAATTATTTAAATTTTCTTCCTGAAGGTTTTGCAAATATTTAGAAATTTGGGGAATTTTTTGCAGAATTTTAGGATTTTTGGATTTCAAATTGACCTGTTTTAAATTTTGAAAATGTGGAGGAAAAAATTTCACAGTGAAACTTCTGATGTCCACATTTTAATTTTTTGGGAATTTTTTGAACATTTTTTGGTGGAAAAAAAGAAATGTTAAAAAAATGTTCTTAAAGAAAATATTAAAAGTTTTACTGATATATATGGAATCACTTTAGATATTTTTAGGATTTTTTTGGGAAGATTTTTACTCATTTACAAGAATTTTCTTGGCAAATTTGGGGATTTTTTTTAAAAATAAAACTTTTAAGGGAAACTTTTAAGGAATTATTGGAATTTTCTTCCTGAAGGTTTTGCAAATTTTCAGGAATTTGAGGAATTTTTTTACTGAATTTTTGGATTTTTTTTCAGACAAGGAAACAATAGTTTTTGGTGCCCGTAAATGAGAACAACAGGAGGGTTAAACATCCAATAATCACATGCATATTTCATTGGTTTCTCATAATGCTTGTTGCATGTTTTCCAGAGGTGTAGCCAACCAGCATGGGTTTCACATGATGCAGGCCATGAGGTTTGCTGTGGAGGAAATCAACAATGGCAGCGGAGAGCAGCCTCTTTTACCGGGAGTGAAGCTCGGCTACCAGCTGTACGACGTCTGCTCTGAGCCCTACAGCGTCCTGGCTGCTCTGGACCTGGTGAAGCAGCATCACCAGAACCCTGCTCTGTCTGCTTCACATGGAGAAATAAACTCCAGCAAAACTCAAACAACGCTGGCTGTGATTGGACCTGACAGCAGCAGCAGAACGTTCGCCCCTGCTGCTTTACTGGGGGCCTATTTCATACCACAAGTGAGTTATTAACCGGAAATAGTGCACACTGCACGTGACATTTAGATGCTGATGACTCAACTTGTCCAAAATGACTTCAAAATTGTCCAAAATGACTTGAAAATGATCCATAATTGCAGAGAATTAGTCCAGAATGACATAAAATTTGTCCTAAATGACTCGAAAATTTTCCCAAAGACACAAATATGATCCAAAATGATGAGAAAAGATCCAAGCTGACATAAAACTTGTTGAAATGTCTTGAAAATTGTCCAAAATAACTTGAAAATTGTCCAAAATCACTTGAAAATTAGTCCAAAATGACTTGAAATTTGTCCTAAAGACACAAAAGTGATCCAAAATGATGAGAAAAGATGTCTTGTCGTCTCCTCTCGTCTTATCGTATCTTATCTTATGTTATCTTATCTTAACGTATCTTATCTCGCCTTTCTCTTGTCTTGTCTTGTCTTGTCTTATTTCTCATTGTAGATCTCTTACGAAGCATCAAACGAACAGCTGAGCAACAAGTTCACCTATCCGTCCTTCTTCCGGACAATCCCCAGCGACAAGAACCAGGTAGCAGCCATCATCCAGGTCCTAGTTCGCTTCAACTGGACATGGATCGCCCTGCTGGGCAGCGACAACGCCTACGGGCTGCAGGGGATGGAGGGTCTGGCCAAACACGCTCCGAACTACGGCATCTGCATCGCCTACCAGGGAACCATCCCCGCCTACAGAGCTGACACCGTCCAGGTCATGAGGAACGTCGCGGATCAAGTCCTGAAAGCCCAAGTCGGCGTCATCGTGGTGTTCTCCAGCAGGACCAAACTCAAAAAGTTCCTCCCGTTCATCATCGAGCGGAACATCACCAACAAGGTGTGGATCGGGACAGAGGACTGGTCAGCATCTTCCCTCATATCAGGGATTCCTGGGGTCCACACCATCGGGACTGTGATCGGCGTGGCGGTTAAATATGTGGCCTTTTCTGGTTTTGAGGAGTTCGAGCGACGGGTGCTTGAAGCTTCGATGCAACAACACAACCAGGAAGACTCTGACGGTCCCGTGGATGAAGGTAACATCTGTCTGCAAAGCTCAGACCTGTACAGCCTCGCCAGGATGAACTTCTCTCTGGAGGAATACGACATCACCTCCTCCTTCAACGTGTACAAAGCGGTGTACGCCGTGGCTCACGCCCTGCACCGAACACTCGGCTGTGATTCTGGAGGATGCAGCAAGACACATGTGCATCCATGGGAGGTGAGATGATGGAAATATGTGGGGTTTTTTCCAAACGATAACTACTTCACCAGAAAAAATGCCCCTCTCAAAACAAGAAAAAAATTATTTCCAGGAACTTTTACCTTGAAATAAGTGAAAAATCTGCCAATAGAACAAGTGAAAAATAGCTTGGTAAGATTTCTTGAAATAAGATATGATATTTAGAATATTGAGATCTTAGAATTAGCTGGGAAAACTTATTTTAAGCTCTATTTTACCAGGATTGTCAAGCTTAGGTGTCTTATAATAAGCCAGATATGCTAAAATAAATAAATAAATAAATAAATAAATAAATAAATAAATAAATAAATAAATAAAATAGCAGTTTTTCACTCAAAAATAGATTTTTGCTTTCAATTCAATTGTATTTATATAGCGCCAATTACAGGTCAAATTGTCTCAAGACGCTTTACAGAACCCATACGCCTGCACCTTGTCCCTTGTTTCCTTGTCTGAAAAAAATACAAAAATTGAGCAAAAAAAATCCCCCAAATTTCTGAAAATTTGCAAAACCTTCAGGAAGAAAATTTCAATAATCCCTTCAAACTTTCCCTTAAATGTTTTATTTAAAAAAAAAAAAAAGCCCCCCAAATTTGGCAAGAAAATTCTTGTAAATATTTTCAAAAAATGAGTAAAAATCTTTCATAAAATCCTAAAAATATTTAAAGTGATTCCATATATATAAACTTCTAATATTTTCTTTAAGAACATTCACTTAAAATCAACCAAAATCCAGCGAAATTTGCTGGATTTTGGTAGATTTTTATGTGGATGTTCTTTAGAAACATTTTTTTTTTAACATTTCTTTTTTCCACCAAAAAATGTTCAAAGATTTCCCCAAAATGTTGAAAATGTGGACATCAGAAGTTTCACTGTGAAAATATAGATTTTTCCCCACATTTTCAAACTTTAAAACAGGTTAATTTTGACCCATGTTAAACCTATTTTGAACTCAAAACAAGATCATTTCAAGATTGTTTGACTTAACAAGATATTTAAGATGCATTGTCTTAAAACAAGTCCTTCCATCTGCTGAAATGTCTCTTGTTAAATGAATTCATCTTAAATCAAGTGGGATGAGCCATTTTGACTAAAAATAAGACGAACAGACTTGGTAAGATTTAGAGTTTTTGCAGTGTTTTGTCACTAATATTTCCCTTTTCCTCTCCACCTCAGCTGCTCCACCAGCTGAAGCAGGTTCGGTTCTCTCTGGAGAACAGTTCTGTGTACTTTGACGTGAACGGCAACCCTCCCACCGGATACGACATCATCACCTGGATCTGGAGGGGGACGGACTGGTCCATGAGGATCATCGGCTCCTTCACCCCCGATCCCGTTTCACTCATGGTGGACGCTGATCAGATCGAATGGTTCAACAGAGGAGAATTGAGAGAAGTAAGACCAACGTGGTGTATTTTTGAGTCCAGAATTAGTAATGTTATGTCATTTAAAAAGTGTCTCCCAGGGTCAATCTATAACTGAGGGACTTTTGAAGTCCATTTTTATTAAAAGTAAAATGAATGTTTTTTATATTCATTATGATCATGTCTTTAGGAATTGCATCATTATTTATCATGGAAACAATCACTTGTGAATAATTTTGTTTCTTTTTTGGTCATTTTCAGACAGTTTTGTGGGCATTTTAGGTCTTCATGTGGTCATTTTGTGCCCCTTTATGGCCGTTTTCAGTTGGTTTGTGATAATTTTAGGTGTTTTTGTGGTGATTTTGCAATTTTTTGGGAGTTATATTGTGTGATTCTTGTCAATTTTTGTCTTTATATGATAATTATCTGTCTCACTGAGTCATTTTGTGTTTTTCTGTGGTCATTTTGTGTCATTTTTTTGTCATTTTTGTGGTCATGTTGTGTCTTTTCATGCTCATTTTGTTTCTTTTTTGATCATTTTCAGACTGTTTTGTGGGCATTTTAGGTCTTTTTGTGGTCATTCTGTGCGTTTTTGTGGTCATTTTGCACCCCTTTGTGGCTGTTCCCAGTCTGTTTGTGTTAATTTTAGGTGTTTTTTGTGGTCATTTTGGGTGTCTATGTGGTTATTTTGCATTTTTTGTAGTTTTTTTGTATCTTTTAATTTTGTATCTTTATATGATAATTATGTGTCTCACTGAGTCATTATGTGTCTCTCTGTGGTCATTTTTGGTTATTATCAGTCCGTTTGTGGTCTTTTTGCTTCTTTTTATGATAATTTTGTGTCTCATTGAGTCATTTTGTGTTTTTCTGTGGTCATTTGTGTTATTTATAACACAACATAACAAATTGTCCGAGAAATGCCTTTCCATTAAGTTCCCCATTACAAAAACACCTCTCCAGGAAGTGTGTTAATTCCAGATCACATGACCTGCTCCACATGATGTCATTTCCTCCTGAAGAAAAGACTGGCCAGACTCCAAGGCTTTCTGAGTTATTTAATATAAAATCTTATTCTTAATAAATAACTTTCAATTTCACTCAGTTGTATCTCTAATATTTAGAAGAATTTTTCTCTAAAATGCCATGTGATGTTTGGTTATAGGCGGCCAGGTTGAGTTTAGGCCTGAAAACAGCAAAAATGTTGACGATGATACAGAACGTCCTGCAATTATATATTGACCCAAATCACGAAATCTGCCATCACATCCTCATCATCTCTTAACACTGTCAGTCTCACTGATGGATAATATCTCTGCAGTTCTCAGACTTGGAGAAGTGAATGAAGTCATCGTTGTACATGTCCTAATTAATAAAGGCTGTTTCTCATCTTTCCTGCTTCTTCTGCTGGTTGTGTGGAGGTACCTCTGTCCATCTGCTCTCCTCCCTGCCCCAAAGGCCACAGGAAGCTGCTGACGGGTCAACACACCTGCTGCTTCGACTGCCTGGCCTGTCCTGCTGCCACCTTCCTCAATAAAAGCGGTAAATAGAGACACAGACATAAACAAGTCAGAGCAGAATGGTTCTTATTTACAGTGTTTGCTCCATGAAGAACTAATCTGAGTGTATTATAAATGCCATAATCTCTTTACGCATAGCAAAGACACGACACTGTACAGGCCATGCAGTTTATCATAGAACCAGTTACATGTCTTGTGGTATAAAAGCAAAACATTAAATATCCAAAACCAAAATTTTAATCATAAGACAGCAAGTATTAAAGGTACTAGAAGACAGATGTTCCTATCCAAACATGAGGACAGACTTCAGAACTTTTTTGGTCTTACACTCGCAAAGTTAATGTTTCCAGAGTTCATTTAAGACACTATTAGTGTTCATTTGACGTAATATTAAAGGTATAACATGAATAATATATTTGTTAACATTTTAGACAGAGTCAACGTGCAGAATAGACCACAAACTCGTGTAATTCTGCCGTTTTCTTCTCATTTATTATCTATTCCTACTGATTTTAAAAAAAACATTTAACTGAGACTTGCAGTTACCATTTACAAAGTGAACAAAAGGATCATTTCTGCAGCACAGAAGCATTATCAGGGTCAATATATAATTGCAGGACTTTTTGTAACTTACAAAGAACAGGTATCAAAGTTGACATGTTTTTTGGACGGTTATGTAGTTGATGTTTTAGTGATATCCAGTCATTTTTTATTAATCAGTGATTGTTTTCATAATAAATAATTATGGAGTTTGTAAAGACATGATCATAATGAACATAAAAACATTAGTTTGTTTGTTTTACCTTTAATAAAAATGTATGCAGATAAATCCCATGGACTTCAGAAGTCCCTCAGTTATAGATTGACCCATCTGTTGCTGTGCTTGAGGTTGTCCAGCAGGTGGCGCTGAGAACTCATACTATGTTCTGATGTTGGAGCCAAACAGACTCAAAATTCCTTTTTGTGCTGAATAAAACATGTAATATGTGACTCTTAAGAAAAAAACAAGAACAGGACTATAAAATGGTTGGAAACTTTGACCTGAAACCACTGACCTGCATCCCAGTTCTTCTAGAAGTCACCTTTAATTCTGTTTTTCCTCTCATTTAGAACCCACACTGTGCCAGGCCTGTCTGCCGGAGCAGTGGGCCCCACCGAGGAGCGAGGAGTGTCTGAACAGGACCGTCTTCCTGCTGGCCTGGGACGCCCCCATCTCCATCGCCCTGCTCTTCTTCCTGGCCTCCTGCCTCCTCATGACCTCCAGCTCTGCCGTCATCTTCCTGCTCAACCTGAACACACCTGTGGCCAAATCCGCCGGCGGCCGCACCTGCCTCCTGATGCTGGCAGCGCTGACCGCCGCCGCCCTCAGCTCTCTGTGCCACTTTGGCGAGCCGTCCCCTCTGGCCTGCATCCTGAAGCAGCCTCTGTTCATCCTCAGCGTCTCCGTGGTCCTGGCCTGCGTCACCGTGCGCTCCCTTCAGGTCGTCTGCATTTTCAAATTCGCCTCCAAGCTGCCGCCGGCCTACGACAGGTGGGCCAAGAAGCACGGGCCGGAGGTCACCATTTTCCTGGTGTCCTTCATCATCCTGGTCATCTCTGTGCTCCGCGTGGCCCTGAACCCTCCCAGACCCTCCCAGGATCTGAACTTCTACCCAGACAGCATGGTGTTGGAGTGCAGCCACACGCTGTCGGCCGGAGCAGGAGTGGAGCTGGGCTTCGTGTCGCTGCTCAGCGTCCTCTGCTTCTCCTTCAGCTACATGGGCAAAGACCTGCCGGCCAACTACAACGAGGCCAAGTGTGTGACCTTCAGCCTCATGGTGTACATGATGTCCTGGATGAGCTGCTTCACGCTCTACCTCATCAGCAGAGACCAGTTCACCATGGCGGCCTACGTGTTCGCGACCCTCTTCAGCGTCCTGGCCTTCTTCGCCGGATACTTCCTCCCCAAGATTTACATCATCGTCCTGAAGCCGCAGATGAACACGACGGCACATTTCCAGAACTGTATTCAGATGTACACCATGACCAAACAGTAGAAGATAATGTAGGCGTGTGAGGCATATAACCAAACACCACATGGCATTTTAGAGAAAGATTCTTCTAAATATTACATATACAACTGAGTAAAATATAGAGTTATTTCTAAGATATTGTAGTAAACCTGTTGACTACTTTATATTAAATAACTCAGAAAGCCTTGGAGTCTTGCCAGTCTTTTCTTCAGGAGGAAATGACATCATGTGGAGCAGGTCATGTGATCTAGAATTAACACACTTCCTGGAGAGGTGTTTTTATAATGGGGAACTTAGTGGAAAGTGATTTAATTTGTTATTTTCCATATAAAATTTGATTTATTGCCAAAAAAGAAATATCTGTCATGATTATCTCAACTTAATAAAAAGAACACAATCCAAACTATTTCTGAATCAGCTCATTTTATTATTGTTTAGCTCATTAGAAGGTGGTTGGTATTAAATTCAGATGGTTATTTAGTTGACATTTTAGTGATATCCAGTCATTTCTTATTAATAAATGATTGTTTCCATAATAAATAACTATAGAATCCATAAAGACATGATCATGATGAACATAAAAACATTAGTTTTTTTTACTTTTAATAAAAATATATGTCAGATATATCCCATGGAGTTCAGAAGTCCCTAAATTATAGATTGACCCAGACAATTTTTGAGTCATTTTGGACAATATTCTTTTCATTTCAACAGGTTTTATGTCAGATTGGGTCTTTTCTTTTTGTATCATTTTTGTGTCTTTGGGATAATTTTCAAGTCATTTAGGACAAATTTCATGTCATTCTGAACAAATTTTCCATAATTATGGATCATTTTCAAGTAATTTTGGAAAATTTTCTTGTCATTTTCAACAAGTTTTATGTCAGCATGGATATATTTTCGTCATTTTGGATCATTTTTGCCTGTTTGGGATCATTTTCAAGTTATTTGGGTCAATTTTTGAGTCATTTAGGACAATTTTCAGGGCATTTAGGTTAAATTTCATGTCATTCTGGATTAATTTTCTGTGATTATGTATAATTTTCAAGTCATTCTGGATGGGTCAATATATAATTGAGGGACTTTTTTTAATCATAGTTGACATTTTAGTGATATCCAGTCATTTTTTATTAATCAGTGATTGTTTCCATAATAAATAATTATGGAATTTGCAAAGACATGATCATAATGAACATAAAAACATTAGTTTTTTTTTACTTTTAATAAAAATGTATGCAGATATATCCCATGGACTTCAACAGTCCCTCAATTTCTGTTCAGCTTTCATCATTTCTAGATGTCAGTTTGAGTTGTCAAAACATCGATATGATTTTTCACAGGTTCAATAACAAGCGGCAGCTGGTGGTGGAGAAAAAAGTTTCAGAGTTACAGCATGACGTAACATCTCATTGCATATCAAGTAAACACACACACACGTACACACACACACAGACACACACACACACACACACACACACACACACACACACACACACACACACACACACACACACACACACACACACACACACACACACACTCTGCTGCTGGCTGTTGTTTGAGGGCAGAGAAGAAAAGGCCTTTTGTGGCTGGGAGGTCATCTATTGACCAGTAGAAGTGTGAGTAGAGTCCAGGCTTGGCTTTCCCACAGTCTCTCTGTCCACTCTCAGCCTAAAACCCTCGGTCAACAATCGAAGTGTGCCATGGGTGAACAAGCAAGAGGCTCCTTGTCCCGACACAAAGGAGCGGAGCGAGGCGCCGTTGGGAAAATTTCATTATGGAACATTAATATTCATCATAATGCAGTTATTTAAAAGTTTTAGAAGAATCTGCTGGAAAAATAAAAACCATTGTGATCAAAATTCGACAAAAAATATCACTGAGACATCTGCAACTACAGGAAATACACAATTAAATTAATTCATCAGCATGTTTACACTGTAAAAAATGTTTGTACATTTTACGGTAAAAACTCTCAAACCATGACGGTAAAAATCTGTAAACTCTTAAACACTCTGATGCAGTTTATAAAACATTGAATCCCGGTAAACAGATTAATCAGGAGAAAAATATGTTATTTAGATTTATTTTTCTCTTGAAAAAATAAATTTCCCGACTCCTGCTCAGTTTTTAATGGAAAAATGCCGTAATATGTAGAACAATACTGTAATTTTTGCATTTAACTCTCTAAAAGAATCCAGTTTTTCCCAGTTAAATGTACCTATTGTACTTTTTCACCGTCCGTACTAGTAATTAAATCTCTAATAACGTGTCCTTTCTGTGGCTGGATGCCTCCGATGCATTCCTCCCTGGATAATTATTCCCCCGGTGCAGATCAGGACTGACTGTTCCCTGATGGCTGCAGGCTGAGATAAGCAGCAGCTCCTGATTAGAGGTGGACAGAACATTATCCTCAGCCTGATGTATTTACTGGGGACGGTTTTATCTCCTCTGGTCAGCCTCTGATTGCTTCACCTCTCGGTTATTGATGTGAGGATGTGATGAACAGAAAGCCAGCGCTGCCAGAGCCACGGCTTTGTGATGCTAATGCTGCTCTATAAAATGAAGAGCAGCTCCTCCACAGGCCCCAGAGCCGACCTGGTCCTCCTGAGAAGACCTTCACCTCCTCAGCCATGGCTCCCTGCAGCTCTGACTCCTCCAGGATCTCTCAGAAAGACATCAAGGTGAGGAACATAACATGTGATGAAGGCAGAGGAGGTTAAATTGACTCATGAGCTGACCTGTCTGTCTCCTCTCCCTCAGCTGAAGAAGCCCGTCATGGAGAAGCTCTGCAGAGATCGCATCAACAGCTGCATCGAGCAGCTCAAAGTCATCCTGGAGAAAGAGTTCCACAAGCAGGAGCCCAACTCCAAGCTGGAGAAAGCCGACATCCTGGAGATGACCGTGAACTTCCTGAGGCAGCAGCTGCAGGCGGGCGTCTGTCAGGGCGACTACAGCCAGGGCTACTCCCACTGCTGGAGGGACTCCATGCGCTTCCTCTCCAGCTCCGAGGCCTCGGTTCCTCCTCTGCAGGGCCTCCAGAGACAGGACCAGAAGCTGCAGCAGGTCCAGAGAGGCAGCAGCTCCATCCTCAGGCCCACCACCCTGCAGGACAACAGCAGCAGAGGCCCGGTGTGGAGGCCTTGGTGGAGACCTGAGGGGTCCTGCTTCCTTTCCCAGCTGCTCTTTCACTCCATGAGTTTACAGTGTTTCATCACATTGATGAGGATTTACGTATCGGTTGTTCTGACCTCATGAACCTTCATGTGCACCACATCTCATCACATCTCAGTATGTTCTTGCCTCACAGTGAGGAAAATCTCAGTGTTTGGATCCTTCATAGAACCGAAGGAAGTAAAGTTAATGCTACATTATGATTGAAACATGATGATTTTTTGCCTTTTATAAAGGAAGAAAGTATTTGATGACATGTCAAAAATCAGCAGCTAGCAGTGTAAGTTCTGAATATTGTTCATTCTGTTGTAAAGAATTATGTTAGTAAATGCTGTGTATTTGAAATATAAATGAAGATACCATTAAATGAATGATACATCCAGTGCAGACATTGTTAATGTGGTAAATGACTATTGTAGCTGGAAACAGCTGATTTTTAATGGAATATCTCCATAGGGGTACAGAGGAACATTTCCAGCAACCATCACTCCTGTGTTCTAATGCTACATTGTGTTAGCTGATGGTGTTGAAAGGCTCATTGATAATTAGAAAACCCTTGTGCAGTTATGTTAGTACATGGATAGAAGTGGGAGTTTTTCTTGAACAGCTGTGTAAATATGATCCAACCACAGCAGCAGTTGTCATAATGTCTCATAGTATAACCATGAGACTTCCATGTTCATGATGAGCTAATATTTAACATGATACCATCTGAGCATTAACAAATGCACATTTTAAATGATTTCTTTTGGGCATTTACTATGATTTATATAGAGACAGAGCACTGGAGAGAGGCAGGGTATGTGGGGAAGAAAGCAACAGAAAAACATGCAGAAATAATGCACATTTATTTATTAATTAATCTTTTTTAACAGTGAAAAAAGCCCATTGTCATTTCTTAGACACCACACTGACAGCTGCAGATTGTTATTATTTTGCACACCCCAAAGATATTCAAAATAAAATGATACAGATTTATCTCTCAGAAGCTGATTACAGGAAACATATTTGGGTTTTAGTGTCGTAAATAACCTGCATGAATCAAGTATTGAATGTTATTTAATAAACCAGTTGTTTCAGCTTTCGTCCACATTACTATAATATGGATTTATGTATGTTTTATGATCTTCTATATGGTTCTGCAAATGAAGATTACTTAATGTCTGATATGAAAAACTCAAACATTAAATTTCCCAAGATAAGATAAGCAGGTAAATAGTACACGAATACAGAAAAACATGAAAACTAATAAAAGCTAAAAGTTAATTTCACATAAAAGCAAGTCTCTAAAAGTGGGTTTTAAGAAGTGATTTAAAAGCAGTTAGTGACTCTGCAGGTCTGATCTCCTCAGGCAGGTCCTTCCGAAGTCGAGGTCCTGATGGAGGAAGATTCAAGTCTCGACTTTGGAACGACCTGAAGGATCCACCTGAGGATCTAAGGCTGCCAGCGGGATCATAAGAGGTCAACAGATCACAGATGTGGCTTGACGAGCTTTAAAAATGATCAGCAAAATCTGAAAATCATTTCTAAAACAGACAAGGAGCATGTATGCTTTCCAAAAAACAATATGACTTAGAGGGAGGAGACACAGTCACATGGTCAGGACACGCCTCCCTTTAGGGGACAAACAGCACCTCCTCATGAAGTAAATGATTAAATTCTAATATTACAACTTTCCTTAACGTCATTTATCTTCATTTGTTACATCAAATGAAGATAAATTTCAAATTCTTGTGTGTAAATCCACCAATCCCAACAAATCTTTCTCTTCTGTCATCTAAAGCTTTGTTGAGATTGAAGTGAAAATTTGATCACTTACTCTGCTTGTGCCTTAATGAGTTTGTTTTCCTGCAATTAGTCGTGGAATAATGGTTTCCTAATATGTAAGAGGAGAAATGTCTATGTTACTATTTTAAGTCAATGTATGGCTTTTCTGTATTATTTATGTTTAAAAACATTTTAATATTCATCCCAAACGTCACACAATCTTCTCCGATAAAGTGCCAGATGTTGCTGATATCAACATTTCCTATATTCTAATTCTATAAAACAGCAAAACATACATGTAATAAATCAACTATTCAAGTTTTTTATCAATGATTGTGTCTTTTTATTGTTAATTGTCATACAAACTTTAAAAAAAGAGTTGGTTTTAAGAGCCTAAATGTGATAGCAAAACAGCAACATGAACATCACTAAAATGTTAATATGTACACCCACATCCACACACAAACACACACCGTCATCCTCACACATGACATTTGGCATAGATAATTCAGAATAGAGAGAAATATTCTCAACAGAACACAGTAGATACTGGTACATCAAGCAGTCCTCAGATAAACTCCACTGGAGTAAACAATCGCTTCACAAAATCTGACAGAAACCGTCGTCACTCAGAATCAACCTCCAGCTTTAACCCTCCTGTTGTCCTCATTTACCAAAAAATATTGTTTCCTTGTCTGAAAAAAATGCAAAAATTCAGCAAAAATATTCCCCAAATTTCTGAAAATTTGCAAAACCTTCAGGAAGAAAATTCCAATAATTCCTTAAAATTTTCCATTAAAGTTTTATTTAAAAAAAAAAAAATCCCCCAAATTTGGCAAGAAAATTCTTGTAAATATTTTCAAAAAATGAGTAAAAATCTTCCAAAAAAATCCTAAAAATATCTCAAGTGATTCCATATATATCAGTAAAACTTAGAATATTTTCTTTAAGAACATTCACATTAAAATCAACCAAAATTCTGTGAAATTCTCTGCATTTTGGTTAATTTTTTTGTGAATGTTCTTAAAGAAACATTTCTTTTAGCATTTCTTTTTTCCACCAAAAAATGTTTTTTAAAAAATGTGTTTCTTTTTTGTTTTTATTTGTATCGTTTGTCTAGTTTTTGTCATTTTGTGGCTCATTTTTGTTGTTTTTTTTTGGCTGGATTTTGTCATTTCTCTCGTTTTTGTCATTTTTTGTCATTTAGTCTCCTTTTTGTTGTGTTTTGTCTTGTTTTTTGTCTTTTCTTTTCATTTGTCTCATGTTTTTGTTATTTTGTTTCCCAAAAATGTTGAAAACGTGGACATCAGAAGTTTCACTGTGAAAATATACTTTTTCCCACATTTTCAAACTTTAAAACAGGTCAATTTGACCCGCAGGACGACACGAGAGTTAAAGGAAATGTAAGGAGTCAAGGCATCTTCAAATGAGTGAGATCCTTCACTTCGACTTTGTCCATCAATGTGATGAGACAGTAAGGAGACCTGCTGTAGAAGAGCAGGCTGGAAACAGATTTCCTACACAGTGAGAGAGCATGAAGCCCCTCAGGTCTACAGAGTCTCTACCAGGGCCTCCACACCGGGCCTCTGCTGGAGCTGCTGCCTCTCTGGACCTGCTGCAGCTTCTGGTCCTGTCTCTGGAGGCCCTGCAGAGGAGGAACCGAGGCCTCGGAGCTGGAGAGGAAGCGCATGGAGTCCCTCCAGCAGTGGGAGTAGCCCTGGCTGTAGTCGCCCTGACAGACGCCCGCCTGCAGCTGCTGCCTCAGGAAGTTCACGGTCATCTCCAGGATGTCGGCTTTCTCCAGCTTGGAGTTGGGCTCCTGCTTGTGGAACTCTTTCTCCAGGATGACTTTGAGCTGCTCGATGCAGCTGTTGATGCGATCTCTGCGCATTTTCTCCACGATGGGTTTCCTGAGCTGAGGGAAGGAGACAGACAGGTCAGATCACGATTCCAAACTGCAGAAACTCAAAATCTTACCAAGTCTATTTGTGTTATTTTTAGTCAAAATGTCTCATCCCACTGGATTTAAGATAACTTCACTTAACAAGACATTTCAGCAGATGGAGGGACTTGTTTTAAGACAATGCATCTTAAATATCTTAAGTCAAATAATCTTGAAATTTTATTGTTTTGAGTTGAATTTTACAAGAAAACTCAAAATAAGTTTAACTCTCATGTCGTCCTGCGGGTCAAACTGACCCGTTTTAAAGTTTGAAAATGTGGAGAAAAAAAATATTTTCACAGTGAAACTTCTGATGTCCACATCTTCATCGTTTTTGGGAAATCTTTGAACATTTTTTGGTGGAAAAAAAGAAATTTTATAAATGTTTCTTAAGAATATGAACATTCTTAAAGAAAATGGAAGTTTTACTGATATATATGTAATCACTAGATATTTTTAGGATTTTTTTGGAAGATTTTTACTCATTTTTTGAAAATATTTACAAGAATTTTCTTGGCAAATTTGGGGGATTTTTAAAAAAATCAAACGTTTAAGGGAAACTTTTAAGGAATTATTGGAATTTTCTTCCTGAAGGTTTTGCAAATTTTCAAAATTTTTTTCCCAGACAAGGAAATGAGGACAACAGGAAGTTAAAAAGGACATCAAGTGGTCCTGTGTCATCAGGAGACACGGCGATGTAAAGCTGTGTGTCGTCTGTGTAGCTGTGAAAGTTGATGCCGTGTCTCCTGATGACATTTCCAAGTGGTAACATATAGAAGTTAAAAGGGCTTGGACCTAAAATTGACCCCTGGGGAACACCACATTTCACATATCATCGCCCACATTACTCACTTTGATGTTGTCCTTCTCAGAGATCCTCATGTGGTGCATGGAGGAGTAGCTGCTGGAACAGGGAGCCATGTCTTCTTCTGGACAGCAGGGTTAGCTCTGATGTCTCTGGAGGAGCTGCTCCTCATTTTATACCCAGACATTAGCATAACAAAGCCCTGTGGCTCAGGCAGGGCTGGGGTTCCCACACTCCGACCAGTGGGACTCCCAGCACAACAATGAGGACACGTCAATAACTCACAGAGCATGGATCTGAGGCTGGCAGCATTCCCAAGATAAGCAACAGGTAATTAACACTTTATCAGCGCTCATCCGAGGGTTTATCTCACACTGACAGGATCTGATTTAAAACAGAATAAAGGGAAGTGATGAAACTGAGCATCTTCCAGAGGAGAAAACAGCAATACAACAATTCAAGCTGAGTTCTTATCGTGTCTGCAGAGAGAATTTCCTTCCCGCAAAGAGCACTTTGGACACAAAAATGTTGTCTTAAGAAGGATACAGGAGTCTTTATCACAGGTCGGTTCAACAGTGTTTAAAACAGGAGAGTCAAACTCATCTTAGTTCAGGTTCCACATTCAGTCCAGTTTGATCTCCAGTGGACCAGACCAGTAAAACCACAGCATAATAACCTATAAATAACCACAACTCCTAATGGTTCCTTTGTTTCAGTGCAAAAATGTACATTCTGAAAATGTTCACATTTAATGAGCTATATTTTTACAAAACATAACGATCATCCTGAAGCTTCTTAAGAAAAATAAGTTCAATTTCAGCAACATTCAGCCTCAGTTTATCATTTCCACATTACAACTTCCAGATCACAGAGTGTCTACAAAGGAACACAACAATTAGTCACAGCTATCTGGAACTGAATGATATAGTATTTTACTTCATGATCAAAATGACAAAAAAAAGACAAAAATAAACAAAAACAAGACAAAATATTACAAAAATGAGACAAAAAATGACAAAAGTGAGACAAACGACACAAAAAAGAAAAAAGAGAAATAATTTGACAAAAAGGCTACAAAGCGACATAAAAATGGGCACAGACAAGACAAAAAACACAAAAACACAAGTGAGACAAAAAGCAAAGACAAAACTACAAAAACAAGAAAAAAACAAAAACAAGAGACAAAATATTACAAAAATGAGAAAAAAAATGAGAAAAAAACACGTGAGACAGAAAGCACAAAATGACAAAAATGAGACACAAAATGACAAAAACATGAGACAAAAAACAAAAATCAGACAAAAAAAGACAAAAGTGAGACAAACAACATGAAACAAAACAAAAAAGACAAAAAAATTGACAAAAAAGTTACAAAGCGACAAAAATGGACACAAACATGACAAAAAATGACAAAACAACACATGCGAGACAAAAAGGAAACACTAAACGACAAACAAAACAACAAAAACATGAGACAAACGACAAACGTCAGAGGTCAGACAAAAAAACACCAAAAAACACCAAAAGCAAGACAAAATGTTACAAAAATGAGACAGAAAACGACAAAAGAACAATCTAGTATTTTACTTTATGATCTAAACAACTTGTCATGGTCTAGAAATGATTTTAAATTTATAGTTTTTGTAGCTCCCTCCAGTAACAACATGAGTCACGAGATCTTGATTAAAGGACAGGGTTTATTCTGCTTCGAGGCCAACCCGTGAGAACTGGGTTAAAGACAAAAAATAAATAAAAATAAAAATAAATGCACAACATTAAATCACATGTTTGTCTGTCTTAATAATGAAAGCTTCCGTTGCTAATCTAATAGCATGTAGAGCTTATGCAGCATATAGCTCACCTTTCACATCTCAAACACCAATTAAAGGTTTACAGACTACTTGTAAGGCATCAATAACACATCAAACCCACAGTAGATTTCTTAACTTATACATTTAATGTAACACATAGCACGTCCATATATCATTATCGTAGCATGCTAATTGTTCTAACAACACGAGCGCTATTTGCATGTCATTTACACGTCTTTAATTTGAATAACAATGTGAACATAAATGTAACATACCTCGTAGGCTGCTTGTAACTAAAGAGGGGCTCGTATTAGACTGCTCTTCTCTTCTCTTCGTCTTTCCTTTTAGTTGTGTACAGTAAACGTTATACGCTGAAGTCTGCCGTTTTCATTCATTCATTTTGCGCTCCGTCTCCACTTCCGGTTTCGCCGTCCGTCCGTAAACATGACGTGCGGAACACTCTATCAACAATAATTAGGTCCGCATCAATAAATAATATAAACAAAATTAGAACGGAACAGGGATATAACTAACTATGAGAGACAGTTACAGTTTTACTAATTTACAATCTGCAGTTAATGTCTTCTCTGGAAATTTTCCACTTTGAGGCCCGGATTGGACCCTCTGGAGGACCGCTTTTGGCCCATGGGCCTCAAGTTGGACACTCCTGGTTTAAGACTAAAAGTGATGGAAGAAGACAGAGGAATCGGCTGCTGGTAAATAAAAACTCCCACCAGTTGCTTTTCTACCTTTCAGCGAGAGAAATGGATGAAAACAAGACAGAAATATGATTGTTTATTCATTCACAGGCACAGTTAAAGCGCAGCAAATGATCTGTTGCGCACCTACTGATGCACAGCAGGATGTTTTCTCTTAGTTTATTGTTTCTTTAATTAAGAGAAAACAATGGCAGCAGCGCATGTGTTGCACGTGTTCACACAGAGAGAGAAATTGCATAAAAAGGAGGAGTAAATGCCCAATTAATGCGCAATTCTGATCAATGGAGAGCCACGGGAGAAGAAATGGATGAAAACAAGGCAGAAATATGATGGTTTATTCATGAGATTAAAGATGCAAAATGAATCCCTGCAGGAGACGATGATAGAAAGACACTTGAGTCACTTTCACTCACATTTCTCACAATTCCTGCCTATTTAGTGACTCTGAACTCAGTTATTTGTGCTGCAACCAGCTCACATTTGGACTCTTGTTGCATTCAGTTCCATATTAGTCACTGAGTTCTGCTGAAAAATTTGCAGCCTTTAATCACCAGTTCTTGTCTCTCTTCCCCCTGAGGGTCTGCAGAGCTCACTGTAAACGAACTGTGTCAAATTAGTGTCAAGTTAATGGCATTATGAGCGGCTGGCAGCGTGCCTCTGAGGGCCTCCGTCGCTGGCTGGCCCCAGATGTGAAGCCGGCCTTGTGGGCCCAGTGTGAGTAGCCCAGTCTTCCCAGTTTCCCACCAGCCCCCAACATCAGGGTAAATGAGCTACAAAAGCCCCGCCGCTCCTCCGTGCTCCATTGGGAATGTTAATTGATCTTTTGTTGCAGGGCAAACAGAAACTCTGTGTCCCGGCCCATCTGGGAAAAATCAAGTCAACTGGCTTCACTGCTTAGCTCAGAGGAGACTGTGGGGCTTTGGTCGGTGTTGACTCGTTTAATTTAGAGCGACAATGAGTGAAAGAAGGACTAAAAGTCTGAACTGACAAGAAATGGTACAATAGAAGTGTTACTGAAGCAAAATGAATGGAAAAGAGAATCCAGATAGAGGCAGCAAAGTAGTAAAAGGTGAATGAAAAGAGAGGAATATATGATTAGGTGATGGATGTACAGCAGGAGAGTCAAACTCATTCTAGTCCAGGTTCCACATTCAGCCCAGTTTGATCCCCAGTGGACCAGTAAAACCACAGCATAATAACCTATAAATAACCACAACTCCTAATGGTTCCTTTGCTTTAGTGCAGAAAGTACATTCTGAAAATGTCCACATTTAATGAATTGTCTTTTTACAAAACATTATGAACAACCTGACATTTATGAAGAAAAATAAACTCAGTTTCAGCAACATTCAGCCTCAGTTTATCATTTACATATTACAACTTCCAGATCACAGTGTCTACAAAGGAACACATTTAATCATAGCTATCTGGAACTGAATGATATGGTATTTTACTGTATGATCAAAATGGCAAAAGTCAGACAAAAAAGAGACAAAATATTACAAAAATGAGACAAAAAACGACAAAAATGAAGCAAATGATACGAAATAAAATGAGTAAAGAGACCAAAAAAATTTGACAAACATGTTACAAAGCAGAAAAATGAAAAAAATGGAAAAATGGAAAAAAATGACAAAAGTGAGAAACAAAATGGCAAAAACATGAGACAATCGAAAAAAGTTGGACAAAAAAACAACAAAAACATGACAAAATATTACAAAAATGAGACACAAAATGACAAAAGAACAATCTAGTGTTTTACTTTATGATCCAAACAACTTTTCATGGTCTAGAAATGATTTTAAATTTATAGTTTTACTAATTTACAATCTGCAGTTAATGTCTCCTCTGTAATTTTTCCACTTTGAGGGCCGGATTGGACCCTCTGGAGGACCGCTTTTGGCCCACGGGCCTCATGTTGGACACCCCTGATGTACAGTTTGATACCTGTGAAGTTAATGCATGAAAAGCTACAACTCTCCAACGATGGAGGTAATAAAACAGGATAGGAAATGTCAGGTTTTAGAAATGTGGACGTTTTAGTGTCACATAAAAGAAAAGGCATCACATGTTTCTGCATCCAGACTAGGGGTGTCCAACATGCGGCCCGCGGGCCAAAAGCGGCCCTCCAGCTTTTTTGTCAAATTGTTTCTCTTTTTTTGTTTTGTTTCGTGTCGTTTGTCTCATTTTTGTCATTTTGTCTTGTTTTTGTGTTTTTTAAAGTAAAATCCTCCATGGTTCAGTTCCAGGTGACTAAATGTTGTGTTCCGTTGTAGACACTCTGTGATCTGGAAGTTGTAATATATTCTCGTCATGCCATGTATGATGACAATAAAGCCATTCTATTTTATTCTAAATGATAAACTGAGGCTGAATGTTGCTGAAATTGAATTCATTTTTCTTGAGAAATATCCGGTTGTTCATGATGTTTTGTAAAACGATAATTCATTAAATGTGAACATTTTTGCACTAAAACAGAGGAACCATCAGGAGTTGTGGTTATTTATAGGTTATTATGCTGTGGTTTCATCCGGCCCACTTCTCCTGGACTAGATTAGTTGGAATCCCTGATCCAGGCTGATGTTTTACTGTATGATGAGTACAGATCTCTTCTGTGTTCAGACTTTCTTATCTGTCCTCGTCGTGTTTGTGTGAGTTTGGGCCTCCTCTGTTTGTGCACTACGCTGCTGCCGGGGGTCTTTGTCTACAAGTGTGTGGGAAGACGAGTTCCCCTCCCACCGGCAGCCTGAGAGCTCTGAATTCCTGCCATAAAGCCTCGGCCATCGCTCAGACCTGCGGCGACGCGGAGCTGCTTCCCGTCAGCCATCTCTCTGTGAGTGTGGTATCTCCCGTTTCCCACACTCTGCGCCTATTCAGCAGCCCACAGACGGGGACAATGGAAGTGTGTCTTGTTACACATCACATTAGCTACGGTGTTTGATCTCCTGTTTGAAGGGGGGAAGGGGAGGCAGACCATCTGGCCTGGCACACTAGACCCTGAGAAAGTCCCAGGCATGCCACATTCTCCACAACTTCTGCACACACAAATAGTTGTGAAAGACTTTTGTGGCACTTGAGACATAATTCAGGCACTAGACAACATACCAGGGCCACCACAACAGAGGACGGAGACGTGTGACCTGCAGGGTGGAAATATACGGACACGTTTTAAAAACCACCTGTTCACCAGCGAGGTCAGATCAGATGAAATGTTAATGATCCCTGTGGGAAATCAGGGAAAAAATAGTGTGAGACAGCAGAAGACAGATTCAAAATCACCTGTAGTTTAATCCTTGAATAAGGATTATTGTTCTGAACATTTAGTCTTCAACTCATCTACTGAAGCAACATTATATTTACAACCTTTACCAATAGTAGGAATTATTATTTCATTTCAACCCATTTTATGTACAGTTAAATACATACAGATATTATTATGCTGTCTGCACTTTGGTGCCACAGTTGATGCAGTTTTGGTCTACTTTGCAGAATTGATCCTGTAAATCTAACTAATGTTACTCTTTAAGTGGTGAAAACATGCATTTAATTGCAGTTATAGTGCAGTCTGTTTATTTTCTTTAGTTCTTGACTCTTTGCAACGTTTAATTCAAGTGATTCTCTCTAAAATGTGGACATTAATGCTGATTAATTACTGGATCAGGGGATGATTAAAAGATAAAATGACCCTGCAGAGTGAACTATACTGACCTGACAAACCAGCACATAGTTCTAATTATTAAAACAGATCTCTGTGGGAACCAGACTTGATTCCTATTTTCTCTTGAGTGAGACACAGAAGTAAAGTTCATCAGTTGAGAACTTTCTGGTTTGATTAACTTTAAGTGTGTAGATTTGAACCTCTAGACATATAAGAACTCACAAACTGAACTTTGTGTAGTTTCCCTGAAGAAAGCAGAAACAGCAGGTTGTTTATGTTTGCAAAACTTCATGAGAAGTTTTTCATTTATTTTTTCTTATTTTTAAAGGCAAACTTCTCGAGGAAGCAACACAACAGGTTCTTTATAGCAAAGATCAACATAAAACACCTTTATAAAAGGTAGTAAACAGAAGATGAAACACATCTATAATGAACATGACAGGAAACAGATCAGTAACATCAGTAACACTCCTCACACAGGCCAGACAGTGGGTAGACAGTCATCATAAAGGAAAGGATAATCATAAGATTTACAGTAAACGTGGATCCATGGGATCCTTGTAGTTCTCCTTTTAATTCACCAGCAGCAAACTGATGAAACAAATCAGTCAGTGATACTCAGTATCAGAGATAAACAGTGAACACATCAATCAATCAATGAGTGACTCAGATTTAAACCAACATGGTTCATATCAGGCAGAGACGTTTGTAGAACAAACAGAAAGTGAGTTAATTTCCCCAAAGGAACAATTAGCAGAAGCACAGAGTCAGAACTCTAGAAATAAAATGTCTAACATTCAAACACATGGTGTTTATATTCAGTAAAACCTGAATCTGTTCAGTCCTTCCACAGGAACAACGTAAAACAATCAACAGCGATTCTCCTGCAGGAGCAGAAGCAAGCAGACTTCAGGAGTCTTCAACTTTCTGCCCATGACCTTCACAGACGTAGTTTTCTCTCTGGGTGGAGGTCCCACCAGGGTGGAGGTCCCACCAGGGTGGAGGTCCCACCAGGGTCCTACCAGGGCCTCCACAGGGCACAGCTGGCCTGGCCTACACCCTTACTGGAGCCGCCCCGGTGGAGGGGGGAGCCAGGAGGGCTGCCGGGGCTCTGGCTGGTCCTGCTGGACGTCTGCAGACCCTGGAAGTGGCCGAGCAGCAGCCGGTGGGCCTGGGTCTGGACCTGGCAGTGGGACAGGAAGCTGACGGCCTCCTGGACGCAGTGGGAGTAGCCGTCTCCGGCCGTCATCAGGCTGGAGGTGAGGCCGGCCTGCTGCTGCTGCTGCTGCTGCTGCTGCTGCTGCTGCTGCTGCTGCTGCTGCTGCTGCTGCTGCTGCTGCTGCTGCTGCTGCTGCTGCTGCTGCTGCTGCTGCTGCTGCTGCTGCTGCTGCTGGTGCTGCTGGTGCTGCTGGTGCTGCTGGTGCTGCTGGTGCTGCCAGCCCCTCAGGTAGGCCACGGCCATCTCCAGGATGTCGGCCTTCTCCTGCTTGGAGTCGGGCTGCTGCCGGAGGAACTCGGGACCCAGCAGGGACTTGAGCTGCTCGATGCTGGTGTTAATGCGATCTCTGCGCAGCTTCTCCACCATCGGCTTCCTCAGCTGAAGGAGAGAAGAAGAAGAAACACTCAGTCCACTTGAACGTTGCTTTTAGGTTAACAGTGCATCAACAGAATTAACCCCTTATGTTGTCCTGCGGGTCAAAATAACTCGTTTTAAAGTTTAAAAATGTGGAAAAAAACATATATTTTCACAGTTAAACTTCTAATGTCCACATTTTCAACATTTTTGGGAAATCTTTGAACATTTTGTGGTGGAAAAAAAGAAATGTTAAAAAAAACGTTTCTTTAGGAACTTTCACAAAAAAAATCCGCTAGATTTTGGTTGATTTTTATGTGAATGTTCTTAAAGAAAATATTAGAAGTTTTACTGATATATATGGAATCACTTTAGATATTTTCAGGATTTTTTTGGAAGATTTTTACTCATTTTTTGAAAATATTTACAAGAATTTTCTTGCCAAATTTGAGGGATTTTTTTTTTTTTTTAAATAAAAGAATTTTCTTGCCAAATATGGGGGATTTTTTTTTAAATAAAAACTTTTAAGGGAAACTTTTAAGGAATTATTGGAATTTTCTTCCTGAACGTTTTGCAAATTTTCAGAAATTTGGGGATTTTTTTTGCTGAATTCCTGGATTTTTTTCAGACAAGGAAACAATATTTTAGGTGCCTGTAAATGAGGACAACAGGAGGGTTAAAGAGAGTCCTGAAGTTTGACAGAGAATAATATCTACCTTATGAGCAGGAGTCAGGTGTTCCTTGCTTGCTTGTCCGAACACAGTGGGCGCCATCGCTGAAGAGTCAGAGTTCCTCCTCGGTTGGTGTGCAGTCTGATCTGAGCTTCTCCTCTGCCTCCGGCCTGTATTTATACGCCCAAATCTCCATATGAATGTGTGAGTCTTCGGCTTGTTGGAGTTTCTCACAGTCCGCGGGCCAATGGGAGCGCTGGGAAGGGCTTTGAGGAACGCAGGGCTGCCACATGCTCAATGAAGTGTTTATAGCCGTGGGGACAATGAGCGTGTCTCCGGGGAGCAGGTGGAGGGATAGACGGCCAGAGAAAGAGCTGGGGGGAGGCTGGGGAGGTGGGGAGGGAGGCCGACCCGGTGCTTGTGCTGATATGGGAAAGTGGTGACCCCAGAGGGAAGCATGCCGCTGTCTCATGTCATCTCTCCCGCCACGTAATTGAAGACAAAGTGCCTCCGCCACCGGGCACACGTGGGTGTTAGAGAGGGCCAGGGGGCAGATAGACCGACCACCACCACCACCACCACCACCACCACCACCACCACCAGCACTACCAGCACTACCAGCAGCAGCAGCAGCAGCAGCAGCAGCAGCAGCCACTTCCACCCGCCCCACAGCAGACTTCCCTCCCAGAGCAACAGTTGAGCCCAAGAAAAAGAGCTTCTCTAAGAGTTCTGGAACGCAAATAAAACCTGTAGACGCCGGTTCAAGCTTTCAGAGATGCTTTGGCCCACAGAGAAAAAGAAAAGTGTGATAAAAAGAACACAATCCAGACTATTTCTGAATCAGCTCATTTTATTATTGTTCAGCTCATTAGAAGGTGGTTGGTATTAAATTCAGACAGTTATTTAGTTGATATTTTAGTGATATCCAGTCATTTTTATTAATAAGTGATTGTTTCCTTAATAAATAATTATGGAATTTCTAAAGACATGATCATAATGAACATAAAAAATCTTAGTTTTTTTACTTTTAATAAAAATGTATACAGATTTATCCCATGGACTTCAGAAGTCCCTCAATTATAGATTGATCCGGACAATTTTTGAGACCTTTTGGACAATTTTCTTGTCATTTTTAACAAGTTTTATGTCAGCTTGGATCTTTTCTCATCATTTTAGATCATTTTTGTGTCTTTGGGATAATTTTTGATTGGTTGACATTTTAGTGTTATCCAGTCTTTTTTTTTTTTTTTAATTAATAAATGATTATTTCCATAAAAAACAGAAGTGTGATGAAAGGCCCTATTATAGCCTCTTATTCTCTTGGGATTCCTGCTGTAAATGGTGACTGGTTCCATGAGAAAATACTATTATTGGACACAGATGGAACATTATATTGGATTACCTTCTTGTACAGAGACAAGAAAATGCAGAAAGTGCAGCGCAATGAGATATTTCTACATTAAACAGTATTAAGGGCAATAAAAACGTGCAAAGGCAGTGATAACAGTACAGACAGTGTTATAAATATATGCATGTATGTGTAAATACAATATGAATAAGGATATAAATACAGTAAGTGTGAGGTTAAATAACAATTTAAAGACAGTTAAATTGAATATATAGATAGATGTGAAGAAACAAGAGATTTTACTGTCATCAGTTTCAGTTTTACCTCCTAATAATTATTAACCACTGAGCTGTTTACTTCCTTTACAACCTGTCTGATCATCTGATGTCTGTTCCTGCATCTGAGCAGATATTTTACTGTGAGCAACACTGCCAGAACAGATATGAGATAAAATAAGATAAAACTTTATTAATCCTGAAGGAAATTATTTTGCCAGATAGACTCAGGAATAAAAACATAACAGGAGAAATGCAGATTTGAGTAGAAAAGCAATAAGATTTAAGTAGAAACAAAATAATAGAAGAGTAAAAAGTAATACTAGTAGTGATACTGAGGTAATAAAATAAAATAACATCACACATGATAATTAAACATATTTCACTGACATGTTGCAGATGGAATCAAATTATTTCACATGAAAATGAAATATTACAACTACTGAGAAAAATAATAATAATGCAACTGATTTTGTGATATTGATCACTTTATCTGGCGAAAATAAAAGGATATCAGATGAAAAAACAGCCTGAGATATCACCCCCTGGATTAAAATGACGGAAACCTCGACTGAATTATGAATCTATGCACCGTTTATGATTTGCTTGGTTTTTGGCTGTTTCTTTATGTCCTCTCTGTTTTGAATCTAACTTTTATGCTGCCTGTTGGCCAGGTTAGATAAAGGTTAAATAAATAAATGAATAAATACTGATTGAACATTCTTACATATGTAGCTCTGGAGAGGAAGGTTTTGGTTGTGTTTTTTCTAATTCAGGTGTTATTTAGCTTAAAAGAGAAAGCTAAGACTAGCTAAAATAAAATAAAATAAGATTAGTTAAAATAAAATAAAATAACATAAGCAAAAATAAAATAAAATAAGATTAGGTAAATAAAAAAAAATAACATTAGCAAAAATGAAATAAAATAAGACAAGCTAAAATAAAATAAAATGAGCTAGAATAAAATAAAATAAGATAAGCTAAATAAAATAAAATAAATATAATAAATATAAATATTTAATTATTATTTTATTTATTTAATTTATTTAATTATTTTAAATTATTTATTTAATTTATTTAATAAATATAATATAATATAATAAATAAAATAAAAGAAAATAACATAAGCGAAAATAAAATAAAATAAGATTAGGTAAATTTAAAAAAATAAGATTAGCTAAAATAAAATAAGACAAGCTAAAATACAATAAATGAGCTAAAATAAAATTAAAATAAGATAAGCAAAAATAAAATAAAATAAGGTAGGTAAATTAAAATAAGATTAGCTAAAATAAAATAAGATAAAATAAAATGACAAGCTAAAATAAAATAAAATGAGCTTAAATAAAATAAGGTAAGATTAGCTAAAGTAAAATAAAATAAGCTACAATACAATAAAATAAGATAAGCTAAATAAAATAAAAAAAATAAGATTTGCTAAAATAAGATAAGCTAAATAAAATAAAATAAAAGAAGATAAAATAAAATAAGAACAGCTAAATTAAAATAAATAAGATTAGCTAAAATAAAATAAAATAAGACAAGCTAAAATAAAATAAAATAAGATGAGCTAAAATAAAACAAGGTAAGATTAGCTAAAACAAAATAAAATAAGCTAGAATAAATAAAATAAGATAAGATAAATAAAATCAAATAAGATTAGCTAAAATAAGATAAGCTAAATAAAATAAAATAAGATAAAACAAGAACAGCTAAACTAAAATAAAATAAAAAATAAGATTACCTAAAATAAAATAAAATAAAATAAGACTAGCTAAAATAAAATAAATAAGATGAGCTAAAATAAAATAAAATAAGATTAGTCAAAATAAAATAAGATAAGCTAAAATAAAATAAGATTAGGTAAATTAAAATAAGATAAAATAAAATAAGACAAGCTAAAATAAAATAAAATAAGATGAGCTAAAATAAAATAAGAGTAGCTAAAATAAAATAAGCTAGAATAAAATAGGATAAGCTAAATAAAATAAAATAAGATTAGCTAAAACAAAATAAAATAAAATTCGCTAAAATAAGATAAAATAAAATAAGAACAGCTAAATTAAAATAAAATATAAGATAAGATTAGCTAAAATAAAATAAAATAAGATAAGCTCAAATAAAATGAAATAAAAAATAAGATTAACTAAAATAAATAAGATGAGCTAAAATAAAATAAGATGAGCTAAAATAAAATAAGATGAGATAAAATAAAATAAGATTAGATCAAATTAAATAAAGTAAAATTAGCTTAAATAAAAAAGATAAGAACAAGGAAAACATAATACAGAAAGAAAAAAATGGCAAAATATGCAAGAATATACAAGAGGGATGCAGAAATGTGTAAATGACATAAACAGGAGCAGATGAATTTACAGATGTAATAAATAACATTTAGAATGTAAAATGTCCAGGATGTTCAGTGGTTTTTCGATTCTATTCTGTTTTGATGTTCAGTTTTTTCTGCTTTACTTTGATGAACTACGTGTGAACCGAGCTGATCGGTGCTTCATCACACATCAGGAGAACCCTCAGTCACTCATGCAGACAGACACACTCTCATTCACTTTCCCTACCACACACACTCTCACACAGCTGGCTGAGCAGCCTGCCGCTGGCCACGTCTCGGTCACACGCTCCCTTCCTGCCTGAGTGGAACGTGGGAGCCGCTGTGGTCCCCGGCTTCCCACACTTCACTGTTAATGACTCTGAGGCCGGCTGCACAAAGGAAGTGTGCCCCATCCAACAAAGACGGAGTGACACACACACACACACACACACACACACACACACACACACACACACACACACACACACACACACACACACACACACACACACACACACACACACACACACACACACACACACACACACACACACACACACACACACACACCCGGGAAGACTGGCCTGTCAACAGGGCTTCCAG
This sequence comes from Amphiprion ocellaris, assembly GCF_022539595.1. NCBI lineage: Eukaryota > Metazoa > Chordata > Actinopteri > Pomacentridae > Amphiprion > Amphiprion ocellaris. The sequence continues at coordinate 36,394,648 of NC_072773.1, read as the reverse complement.
GCACACCATCTGGATGGATCGGACACTATTGTCAGCCAATCAAGCATGGGAGACGCTCACCGTGAGAATCGCAGAGGCTGAAATAGAGACAGAAAGTTAAAGAAGAAGAAGAAGAATGGGGAGTGAAGGGTGGGAAACTTTCTCTGTAGTTTGGAGAAGTTTGTTTTCACGGGTTGCGAAGGGAAAGGGCCCAAATATCATACGGTGAGAGTGGAAAACAGCAGAAGAAGTGGAGGAAAAAGTGAAAACTGAGTCACATTTTAAGATTTTTACAATAGAGAAGTTGTGCCAGACTGATTCTAGTCCAGGTTCCACATTCAGTCCAGTCTGATCTCCAGTGATCCGGACCAGTAAAATCACAGCATAATAACCTATGAATAACCACAACTCCTAATGGTTCCTTTGTTTTAGTCCAAAAAAGTTAATTCTAAAAATGTTCACATTTAAGGAATTATCTTTTTACAAAACATCATGAACAACCTGAAATTTCTTAAGAAAATTAAGTTCAATTTCAACAACATTCAGCCTCATTTTATCATTTCCACATTACAACTTCCAGATCACAGAGTGTCTACAAAGGAACACAACATTTAGTCATCTGGAACTGAACCATAGAGGATTTACTGGAGGATCAAAATGACAAAAGTCAGACAAAAATAGACAAAAAACAATAAAAACAAGACAAAATATTACAAAAACGAGACACAAAATAACAAAAAAAATGACAAAAAAAACACGTGAGACAAAAAGGAAACACAAAATGACAAAAATGAGAAATAAAATGACAAAAACATGAGAAAATGGCAAAATTCAGACAAAAAACAAGACAAAATATTTCAAAAATGAAACACAAAATGACAAAAATGAGACAAATAACATGAAACAAAACAAAAAAGAGAAAAAACTTGACAAAAAAATTACAAAGCGACACAAAAATGGACATAAACGAGACAAAATATGACAAATAAACACAAGTGCGACATAAAGGAAACACAAAAAGACAAAAACGAGCAACAAAACAACAAAAACATGAGACAAACGACAAAACTCAGACAAAAAAAGACAAAAAAACAACAAAAACAAGACAAAATATTACTACGGGCTGCATGTTGGACACCCCTGTCTTATAGGCACTACTTCTACTAAATACTCTTATTTTTAACACCTTCTTTCTGTCATTCTGTCACACACCTGAGCACACATTCAATAGCAAACATTAAGAGGAGCATCAGCAGCACAGTAAATAGGGATGGAGTGTAAAATATTTATTATATAAAGTCCACAGTTTTTGCACCATAAAGCCTGTTATTCTGCACCACTCCTGACTCGCATTCCATCAGATTATTTAACACCTCTGAGTCCTGCAGGGATGAATAGCTGGACTCTTTCTGCTCCATGGAGGCTGTCCTCAGGCAGATGTTTTCCCACCACAGATCCCCCCCAGTCCTCACAATAGGGAGGAGATCTCCCATAGCTGAGGCTAGAAGAAGGGCCCCTCCCCTCCTGTTTGTTTGGACCAGGGGCCTCCATTGTACCCCTGATTCATTCAGCATCCTATTGTCATAACGCCGCTCTGTGATTGGCCGGACGCTGTGAGAACCGACGTGGCGTTAAGTGGACGGGAACGTTGGCAGACGTATATAAACGAGGAGTTCTCTGAGGGGGAAACCAGAACCCTGAAACCTCTGGAACCCCCGACACTCACAGAGGCCCCGACTAGCAGCAGGAACCATGAGGGACCAGCACACCACGTAAGAGGAAGAAACACTCACCATCATCATCATCAGCAGCATCATCATCATCACCACCAGCATCATCATCATCATCATCATCACCAGCACCATCATCATCATCACCAGCACCATCATCATCATCACCACCAGCATCATCATCATCACCAGCATCATCATCAGCACCACCACCAGCATCATCATCATCACTACCAGCATCATCATCACCACCAGCATCATCATCATCACTACCAGCATCATCATCATCACTACCAGCATCATCATCACCACCAGCATCACCACCAGGATCATCATCATCACCACCAGCATCATCATCATCACTACCAGCATCATCATCATCACTACCAGCATCATCATCACCACCAGCATCACCACCAGGATCATCAGCACCACCACCAGCATCATCATCATCACTACCAGCATCATCATCATCATCATCACTACCAGCATCATCATCACTACCAGCATCACCACCAGGATCATCATCATCACCACCAGCATCATCATCATCACTACCAGCATCATCATCATCATCATCACCAGCATCATTATCAGCACCACCACCAGCATCATCATCATCACTACCAGCATCATCATCATCATCATCACTACCAGCATCATCATCATCATCACCAGCATCATCATCAGCACCACCACCAGCATCATCATCGACTCGTTTCAGCCAACATCTTTCTGGTTTTAGCAGCTTAGATTAGTTAGAGTTCAGGGTCATTGTTGTTGCAGGAATTTGACCTATGGACAGACGGACAGACAGACAGACAGATATTTCTTGCTTTAGTTGACCAGGTTTTTGAATTCTCCACTGCACAAATCTATTTTTTTTCCTATGAACTTATTCTTCAGTAGAAAATTTTCCAAATGAGAACTTTTTCAGAAGATTCCTGACTTTCTTCATGACAAACTTGCATTAAAGTTGACCTCTTTTGATTTTAGCCAGCAGCAGAAACCTCAGACAGAAATCTAAGACGTGAATCAATAAAACCTGAGTGGTTCCATTCTTTCTGGCATTGATCTGATGTTTCTCTATCGTTTCTCTCTCCTCAGGATGTGTAAAATGATGATCCTGGAGAGAAAGTGCTCAGACGGAGCAGAGAGGATCCGCTCCACGCTGGAGACTCAGCTCAACGCTGGGACGTCTGGATCCGACATGTGGGACAAGACGGTGTCCTTCTTCACGCTGAGGAAGGCCTTCATCTTCCACAACGGCTACACCAGGTCCTCCAGAGAGGCCATGAGGTTGTTCCCTTCTCCTGCTGAGGATGTCGCTCCACTGTGCTGCCAGTGACCAACAGACTCTCAGAGACTTTCAGAAACGAGGTCAAACATGTTGGACTTTCTACGAGAAGAAGTTCCACATCTTCAGATGGAGAAAAATGTTTTTATATCAGGGTAAACAGCTGAAAAGATGGAGGTTTTCTCACCATCGTCTATGACCCTCTACTGTGATCTTATTGGTCCAAACAGGGGCCATAAAATGTGCATTTCTTTGCCTTAAACCTGAGTAGTTCTTAAATCTGGTCACATGAAGACCCCAATATGAAAGTTTAGTGAACTGAAGCCATATTCCTTTGTATAAAAGGGAAGTGTTTATGCTCATGCATACGTTTAGTAAATGTTTTTAAGACATTGTTATTTTTTGTTGTTGTATTGTGTAAAATGTGTTGCTGGAAAATAAGCCATAAGTGAGAGAGATGATACGTGCCTTTATGTGCAATTTGAAATAAAAGTTTTGTTTAATCCTTCATGAATTGAGGTGGAAATGCTTTTCTAACAGCAGCATGAAGAGGTTATTTTGAGCAGACATTCTGATGTAAACTATAAGAGGAACATGTTCAGTTTAATATTTTATTCTGTTATCAGTGAACACTAGAAGCTGCAGTTTTCCTGTTTGTCTGAATGAATGTCGCCCTCTAGTGGCTGCTACACAACAACATCTCAGATATGATCCACACGGTTCAAACTTTTTGTTCTACATGTGAAAGTTTTGACTGAAAATGCTCCAAAATGTTTCTTTTCCCTCAGGTGTTAATTTTCTTCAAACATTTAAAGCTGCATTCATGTCCAACGACATAGTGTGAGCTACTGTGTTATTACAAACCCCTTTCAACAGCAATAAACCATAAAGTATAGGTTTATGGTCCCTGTATATTTTGGCAATTGGATTTTCCGTTCTGAAACGGGTATTGAAAAACAAAAAACGAGTGATTATTTGATTTTCGTTTTAAAATACAAAAAATAAAATTGAAATACAAGGTGTTTTTCCTTTTCATGTTCAAAAAGGGATATACGAAATTCTAAAAATGCTTTGATTTTCATTTTATATTTAGAATAACAAAAAAAATAAAATCAGTAAGAGACAGAAACGAAAAAAGGTCCGTTTTACTCGACAAGATTTAAAAAGTTCTTTCAAAATAAAACCTTTAATTTTCTATCTGTCATATCCTGCCACGCCTAAAATGAAAGAGACACATTTTAAAATTATTTCTGGTATATATCCTGTTTCTGATTTTCTACACAAGCGTTTCCATTTTGAACTGGAAGAACTCTGTACTTTTTGCTCAGCTGAAAAAGAGACAATTGAACATCTATTTTTCAACTGCCAACATGCTATGGACTTCTGGACTGCTATACATGGTTGGATATCATTACAAATTCCAAATGTACCCCCTTTTATTTTGAATGATGTCATCTATTATATGGACAATTTGGACTTGACAATTTCAGATACTGTTAATTTTGTTATTGTAATGGGTAAATTTTTTATTCATACCTGTAAATGGAGAAGCTCCACTCCTATTTTTACTGTATTTCTAAACTATTTCTCAGAGTATTTCAAGTCTTTAAAATTTGCTTGTGATATAAACAGGAAATCCTCAGTATTATATAATAGTATTAAAAGATCCTTGCTTTTTTAACTAAATAAGTGTAATACATTGCCGTAGTGTGCCTAATATTAAAAAGAAAGAAAAAAAAAAAAAAGGTCAGTTTTTTCATTTTCTGAGACCGGAAGTGGTCATTAGCAAGTGTGGAGCCAAACGTCAAGAAGATTCTCAGAGGGCGGAGCCAGAGAGCATATATATATATATATATATATATATATATATATATATACACACATACATATATATATATATATATATATATATATATATATATATATATATATATACATATATATATACATACATATATACACACATACACACACACTTTTGCTTTTTTTTGGAATTTTTTTTCTGTATTTGGGCTTATATTTTTTCACTATATTTGGGTCTTGCAGGCTCAATGTCGACACAGAAGGAAATCGTAAACAGAAGAGGTTACCCTGGGTCAGATTTGGAATTATTACGGCTTTATTAATCATAGGCTAAATTCAAAAAGCGGACATTCAGCAACAGTTAAACATCATAGCAGCGGGAAATAGGCGAATCAACAATAAACTGGGTGAACTCCACACCATGCATTCAGCTCTCGAGTACAAGGACGCTGGAAGTCGGAAAGTCAGTCGGTCGCCGAGGGTGAAACTTCCAGAAATCTGTTCTGGGAATTGACACGAGTGTGAAACCAAAACCTAAGAGCAGAGAGGCTGCCGGGGAAGAAAATCGAATGACCAAACCATTAGTCAAAGAAAAAGGTGTTTAAGGACATAACGCAGGTCTGTTTTATTATTCATTTAGACAAGTCGGATGTTTCAGTGCAACAAGTCCAGAGTTTAGTTTGTCACCGAGGCAGAGCTTCATGAAAGAAAAAACAAAAACTTGTCATCGTTCTTTCCCCCGTTTGATAAAAGAAACCTTTACACATACACGCTAAATAATGTTCCTCCTGTCCGTCACTCAAATTCCAGTTACATGGAGACCAAACAGCAGGAAGCCCGGACAGGTTCACTCGCAACCATGTGACGTTAAAAAAAAAAAACGACCAAAAACAAACTGAAAGCAAACAAAAAGGAGAAATAAATCAAATGCCACTCTTAATATGAGGAGGGTCAAATCCCAAAACATCCTAGTTACCTCAACGTTGCGCCCCAACATGTAGGGGAGGGTTTAAAGCCAGAAACACGATCACCCCAAAACAGAATCCACGAGTTCAGCTGTTCTGATTTTAACACCAGTAACCTCTGGTCGACTCTAAACCAGTTTGAATCTGAAGCGTGGATTCTATCTCAGCGTGTCCTCCCCAGCCTCTACCAGCTTCATGTTAAACGTTACAGAGATGTTGTTGGATGGTCATTTTCTTTATTTACTATACATAGTTTCTGCTCAGAGTTAATCTGAGGATGTCTGATGGGGGTGGGAGTAGCGGAGGAAGCGTGGTGTATATTCTTGGTGTGTACTCTGTATCGGTGTGTAAAAAGAGTAATATTTCTTTTGTTTTTTAAATCGGTTGGTAGGTGTCCCGACGGTATCTGCAGGGCGACTGTGTGCTGGAGGGGTGTGGTTTGAGGTCGGCCATCAGGGCAAAGAGTTCAACAAGTCCTGCAGGAAGAGGTCTGGGTCTGGGATCTCAGAGAGGAGACCTGGAAGAGAAACGCAAACATTCAACCGGAATCACAGCTGAGAACCTCTACTGGGCAAGAAGAGCTGCAACCATCAGCTGACAGATCCACCAGTACAGGTTAAAACCTTCCTGTATAAAATGGCTTTTGGTTTTATGTACTAGCTTGTAGATGTATATTTTAGTACAACAGCAATCTTTCCATCTTTAATTGAGGCTGAAGTGAATCAGGTGTGTTTTTATACTGACCTACAACATCAAAGAACTCTGACAAGGACTCGGCGGGCATGAGTTCATCCTGGAAGGCCCTGAGGACTCGCTCCGAGGCCTCGTAGATGGGCATGTCGTTGTGACGCACATATTCTGCCAGCGAGAAGGACCAGCCCCCCTCTGTGTTGCTGGTGGGAACCTTCTGTAAGGAACGAGTGGAGAGCAGGAAAAGGCTCTGAGGTCAGTTAATGTACATGTCTCTAGAACAAAACAAACACTGCTCAGAAAGTTTAAATGAAACTAAGAAACATTTCAGAATTCTGCCGATGTGTGGCTTCAACACATTTACCCTGAACATGTCATAAACCAGATCCACCAGGCCCCAGAAGAGAAGAGGTGAGCGATAGACTGCATATTCCTTTGGTGTTTTATCTGAGAGTCTGGAAATTAAAGAGGCAAAGAGGATGAAGACTGAAGCTCAAGTGCAATTTCAATATTTAGAAATCATAAATATAGTACACAATATTCAGAGTTGCTTTATCAACTCAAAAGTGCTTTAAGTAAATAACAATATATTAACCCTCCCGTTGTCTTCATTTACCGGCACCAAAAAATTTCCTTGTCTGAAAAAAATTCAAAAATTCAGCAAAAAAATTCCCCAAATTTCTAAAAATGTGCAAAACCTTCAGGAAGAAAATTCCAATAATTCCTGAAAAGTTTTATTTTTAAAAATCCCCCATATTCGGCAAGAAAATTCTTGTAAATATTTTCAAAAAAATGAATAAAAATATCCTAAAAATATCTGAAGTGATTACATATATATGAGCAAAACTTCTAATATTTTCTTTAAGAACATTCACAAAAAAAATCAACCAAAATCCAACAAAATTCACTGGATTTTGATAGATTTTTTTGTGAATGTTCTTAAAGAAACATTTTTAACATTTGGTTTTTTCCCACCAAAAAATGTTCCAAAATTTCCCAAAAATGTTGAAAATGTGGACATAAAAATATAATTTTTTCCATATTTTCAAACTTTAAAACAGATCAATTTGACCCGCAGGATAACACGAGGGTTAAATCACATCCTGAGAATGAAATAATAATCTACAAATTAAAAGTCAAATTGTAAAAGAAACGGTAACAGAATCAGGGTCGTACTTGTTTGTGCAGACGGCTGAGACTTTGCGGGCGTGTGTGGTGACCAGGAGTCTTCGTAGGAAGTACAGCCGTGAAGTCCTCCATCGTTCAGGTGGCATGATGTGCATGGCCAAGATGGTGAAGTAGTGCGGTCCTTCGACGTCGTAAGAGCTCTCCACCCACTTCTCACATGGATGTTCCTGGAAACTCTGCAGGTTCTTCTCTTCTCGGGACGTAGCCCTCGTACTTCAATGACAGAACATGGAAAGTGAATTAGATGAGAGTTGAAATAGATGAGACAGTTCAGCAGGAATGTCAGACTCATTCTAGTTCAGGTTCTACATTCAGCCCAGTTTGATCTCAAGTGGGCCGGACCAGTAAAACCACAGTATAATAACATATAAATAACCACAACTAGAAATTTTAATCACAGGTATCTAGAACTGAACGATACAGGATTTTACTTTGTGACCAAAATGACAATCAGACAAAAAAACCTCACCAAAAACAAGACACAAAACAACAAAAACGAGAAAAAAATGACAAAATATGAGACAAACGACACGAAACAAAATAAAAAAAGAGGCAAAAATTTTGACAAAAAAGTTACAAAGCGACAAAAAATGGACACAAGACAAAAAATGACAAAACATTTAGTCACAGCTATCTGGAAGTGAACCATAGAGAATTTGACTTTAAAAAAGACAAAAAACAGACAAAATATTACAGAAGTAAAACAAAATGACAAAAGAACATTAAACAATCGAGTATTTTATTATCTAAACAACTTGTCATGGTCTAGAAATTATTTTAAATTTATAGTGTTACTAATTTCTAATCTGCAGTTAATGTCTTCTCTGTAATTTTTCCACTTTGAGGGCCGGATTGGACTCTCTGGAGGACCGCTTTTGGCCCGCAGGTCGCATGTTGGACACCCCTGCTGTACAGTGTGTCATCCCTGCACCTCATCACTGTCCTACATCCAGCAGTTTGGCTTTGCTACAGGCTGAATGTGTGTTAAATCATTCCTGCTGTCAGATACATGCACATACGTGTTGAGGACGTAGAGCACAGTGTGGATGATGTAGGGGATGAGGTGGATGTTGCTCTCTCGGCCTCCGCCTCCCGTGTCCACGCTGAAGGACTGCTCGGTAGCGAAGCGAAGGAACAGCAGTTTGGTGTCATGGATGTTGAGTTGGTAGGTGGGCTCCCGCTGGCCTGTGCACTCCTGAAGATATGTGTTGTGCCTGTGTAGCAGAGAGAAATCGGGTTGGGAATGATTCACTTTGTCCTCATAAAGAACAGGACTAAGTAAATCACTCCCAACCCCACACGACCTCATGTTGCAGTGTGGCTCAAATTGACCCGTTTTAAAGTTGGAAAATGTGGAAAAAAAATAAAACATTTTCATGTCCACATTTTCAACATTTTTGGGAAATTTTTGAAAATTTTTTGGTGGAAAAAAAGAAATGTTTAAAAAAAAAAAAAAAAAAAAAATTCTTTAAGAACATTCACAAAAGAAAATCAACCAAAATCCAGCGAAATTCACTGGATTTTGGTTGATTTTTATGTGATCAAGTTTTACTGATATATATGTAATCATTTTAGATATTTTTAGGATTTTTTTGAAGATTGTTCCTAATTTTTTGAAAATATTTACAAAAATTTTCTTGCGAAATTTGGGGGATATTTGTAAAATAAAACTTTTAAAGAGTTATTGGAATTTTCTTCCTGAAGGTTTTGCAAATTTTCAGAAATTGGGGGAATTTTTTTGCTGAATTTTTGGATTTTTTTCAGACAAGGAAACTATATTTTCTGGTGCCGGTAAATGAAGACAATGGGGGGGGTTAATAGATTGCTGTTTACTTAAAGCACTTTTAAGTTGATAAAGAATTTCTTCATGCTGTGTACTTTAGTCCTAAATATTGAAATTGCAGTTGAACTTCAGTCTTTATAAGTCAGCAACAAAGCAGCTTTCTTGCTGACTTCATGTTGATGCATGTTCTTACCTTGCTAAGCACGTAGCAAAAGCTGATTCTGGCACATGTGGCCCCCACACAGGAAGCAGTCCATTGCACTTGGTGTTGGCGTTCTGAAGAGCAGCGCTGTCCCACTCCTCTCGCCCACGAGCCAGCCTGATAAAAGGAAATAAAACACATGAAGCTCATACTAGAACAACTGAAAACTTTGTACGACAGCTTGAGCGTGCACGTTGGTGTGTGTTGCTACCTGACAGCTGCCAGATGGCAGTCGTAGTGGACTATGTTAAAGTGCGACACAGTGCTGTAGCCCTGCTGCTTGCGAGGCTTGTTTTCAAAGTCTTCCAAGGCCACCCGCTTCGTGAAAGTGTAAATACCCAGGACTTTGGTTGGCTAGTGGGAGAGACACAAGAATCAAAATGATAATTCAAGACTTTACATGTTTGAGCACAACAAGAAAATCCTCACTGTTTCAGTCATGTTTCTCTACAAATAAATACTATCTTTAGCAGTCGATACTTGGAACTATTTAACTTTACCACTTAGAACCATCTTAACTTTTCAAATACGATCTACAATAACTAGACCAACCTGGTACAAAAAATCTCATATACAGAAGGTCCTCGACTTACATTAGCGTTCCATTCTTACTGATCTACGTAAGTCCAGTTTCGCCATATGTTGGAACTTCAATGTAAATGTAAACAAAGCCGTTTCGTGCATCACAAAATGACAAAAACAAGACTGAAAACGACAAAAACGAGACTGAAAACAACAAAAACAAGACACAAAACGACAAAAACAAAACACAAACAAGAGAAAACGACAAAAATGAGACACAAAACGACAAAAACGAGTCTGAAAACAACAAAAACGACACACAAAACAAAAACGAGATATAAAATGACAAAAACGAGACACAAAATTACAGAAGCAAGACAGAAAACGACAGAAACTGGCAAAAATGTGAATCAATCCGTTCTGTGCATCAGGATATCGATCAGTTCCTCATAAAGTCATGAATACCAACGACTTTCATGCATGCATGAATCATTTTACTAGAAGATAACAGAATATTGTAACAGACTTGATGTTGAAATGTTTATCGTTCAGTTCCAGATTTACCTAATGTCAGTGAACGTACCATGTTTAGTTAGCTCACCTCTGATTGGCTGAGAGTCAGCAATAGCGAGAGCTGGGAACAGCGGCTAATTCTGGAGCTAAGTTATGGGGTTTTGTGGACATTTTGTGGCAGTTTTCAGCCTGTTTGTGATCCTTTTAGATGTTTTTATGGTCATTTTGCAATTTTTTGTAGTTATTTTGTGTGTCTCATCATTTCGTGTCTTTATATGATAATTATCTGTCTCAATGAGTCATTTTGTGTTTTTCTGTAGTCATTTTTTGTCATTTTCTGGTCATTTTGTGTGTCTTTGTGCTTATTTTGCTTCTTTTTTAGTCATTTTCAGACTATTTTGTGGTCATTTTGTGCCTTTCTGTGGTCATTTTCAGTCTGTTTGTGGTCATTTTAGGTATTTTGTGGTCATTCTGTGTGTCTCTCTGGTCATTTTGCAACTTCTTGTATTCAATAAACCACCATAGAACCAGATAAAGTCTAACTCATTCATCACAGAGGGTCGCTACAATATGTTGACCTGTTTTTACAATGTGACCGATGTTGGTCGATGTTTGTTCCTGTTCCCAGCGTTTTATTCTATCTAATTTCACTTCCTTTTCTTCCAAGCATCAGAAGAGTCTGACTTACTCTGGGAGCCATAATGAAGGACAAAAACTTAGTCAATGTGGCACAATTCAAGGTGATGTACAACCAGAGAATGGAAACAAAGCTGTCTGATAGCGCTGCATGACGATGTATTCATCCGCTCTGATTGACAACTAGTTCCACGTAACCAGTTCCAACATAACGCCGTAGGTGTGATGTCGTAAACTGAGGACCCCCTGTAATGTCTATTTTTTTAAACCAGACCTCTTAAATTTAATATAAATATCTGTATATATTGTGTTGTATTTATTCTATTACTACCATTTTTTTATTTTCTTCTTTCTATAGTTTCTTTATTTTTATTATTCTCTTTCCTTATTCTTATGGTGAACAGCCGAAAGCAAATTCCTTGCATGTTGTATATGTACTTTCCCATTAAACCTGATTCTGATATAATGTGATCAACTCATACTGCTGGACTTGTTGTCGTACCTGGAATTTATAACCTTCTCTACAGATACAGCAGGTCAAGCCTGGCTCCTCTATCAGCTCTTCCATTTGCTTCAACAGCGAGGTCTTCGTCACCACCTGCCCCTTCTCATTGGTCTGAAAGGCAAACAAATAAAACAAAGATTTAATAAAACATTCCTCAAATAGAGAGAAAATAAATGAAGAAATACCAAAAGGAAGAAGACTACCGTCATGCCCAGAGTTCCCAGGGCTTTCTGCCTCATAGCCATCGCCATACGCTTCTTCTCGGCTCTGGTTTCCCTGCGTGCTGCTTCAATCTTCAGATTTACATCACTATGTTCCCTCAGCGCCTCCAGGAGGTTCTCTGCCAGAGTTCCGATGCCTTCGTCACTGGATACCTGCTCCAGCTTGTGCAAGTTGGTTATTGAATCTGTGCCTATGAGCACCTGGACAAAGAGAAGAAGACATCCAGTCATGACAGGTAGACAGTTGCTGCTGACTTTTTTGGCTGTTGGGCAGCTATAGAAGAGGTTTTTCATTCCAGATATTTAGTACCTGTGTGGGGGTATGCTGGGTAGCCAAACCACGCAGCAGTCTGAGGATAAAAGGCAGAGCTGGCCTAGAGAGGAACTTCTTCCAGACATCTGCATCCAGACTGATGAGAGAGTTCAGAAAACAAGAACGTAGTTTCAAAAATCTGGCACGTACATTTATTTTTTAAATCTTTTGATGGACTGAAGCTGTGAGAGACCTACTTTTTGGCATTGGGGATATGTTTCTTCATGTAGTCCAGTGCGCTCTGTGTGATTCCTTTCTGGAGAATGAGGTCTTTCAGCTGATGGCCGTTACTGTTATTTTTAATTCCAGCAGCAATTTTACAGAAGCAATCCAAAAACACTTTGTCATCGGCGCTGTGCTCCTCGTCATACCTGAAAGAACAAAAGCAGAAGTCAGTTTTAGCTTCATTTCCCAAACACTGTCTGAAGAAGTATGGTTCTCTGGAGGATAAGCTTAACTTAAATGTTTTTTTACTTTTAAAAATCTGAACATTATCCCCTTTAAAAGCTGCATTTATGTGACTATGACAGAAAGTTGAGTGGTGCTCACTTGTCAAAGCTGCAACAGGGTTTGAAACGTTCCACTAGAATCCTCATCTTCTCCAGTTCACCGAAGGACAGATATGGGATGATGCGCAGCAGACCCTGCAGCACGCTGGGGTTGGAGCGAACAAACGGGGTGTTGATCTGGTCCAACAACATCACCAGCTGGTCTTTGTCTCCTGTGAGTAGAAGGTTACCCTGCAAGACACAAACCGGTCCACGCTCAAATCAAACTACTACAAGAATATACTTTTTCAAGGTCTGACAAAATTATAGTATCTGGTTTTTTTTTTCCAGAATGTGGAACCTGCTCCGGATTCCTACCTTGTCCTCTGAAATCTCAGCGTTGGCTTCATCCAGAATGATCTCCATGATGCTCAGAACTTGCTCTGCTATGGAGGCTCCACCGCTGTCCTTACTCTCCTGTTCTGCTACCAAAGCCTGAAGGCAAAAGTAGATTGTAACTAAGTTTTTCAAAACACAACCTGATATATTCTATAAAAGAATCACCCTTTTCTTCCACTAATAGACTGTATTCCTTCTAAAGGCCTCTACACATTGTGTGATTTTAACAATCTTATAAGTTCCCAACTTGGTCCACATGAATCTAATAATCTTTTGGCACAACGTGAAGTTTGCTGTGTGCAGATTAACGATGAAAACGCAGCTGAATCTCAGCCTACGATGGACGTGAGTCGATGTGAATGAAGAATAAAACATCAGCGTGCGCCGTCCATCCATGAAAAATAAACAACCGAAGCATAAACGGAGCTCCTGCAATCACAGGGAAACTAGCCATACATGAACCCTACAATCACAGGGAAACTAGCCAAACACGAATCCTACAATCACAGGGAAACTAGCCAAACATGAACCCTACAATCATAGGGAAACTAGCCAAACATGAACCCTACAATCACAGGGAAACTAGCCAAACACGAATCCTACAATCACAGGGAAACTAGCCAAACATGAACCCTACAATCACGGGGAAACTAGCCAAACATGAACCCTACAATCACAGGGAAACTAGCCAAACATGAACCCTACAATCACAGGGAAACTAGCCAAACATGAACCCTACAATCACAGGGAAACTAGCCAAACATGAACCCTACAATCACAGGGAAACTAGCCAAACATGAACCCTACAATCACAGGGAAACTAGCCAAACATGAACCCTACAATCACAGGGAAACTAGCCAGACATGAACCATACAATCACAGGGAAACTAGCCAAACATGAACCCTACAATCACAGTGAAACTAGCCAAACATGAACCCTACAATCATAGGGAAACTAGCCAAACACGAACGGCTCTTTCGCCCTGCTGACATTTATGTGTTTAGAGAGAAATCCCCCAAAAAAGAGGAGGAGCAGAATATGGACACGGTCGTGGCTCGGACAGAGAGGCCAATATGGGATGCTAGTTTTGCAAAGGGAGCTTGAAGTAAGTACTTGTTAGCATCTACTAGCATTTTACATTGGCATCTACTGTTATGGTCTGTCATTTTCCAACAACACATTACATGTAAACATAACAAAATGAGAGTTTTGCTATTGTCGCTGCAAATCATCTGTTTGGATCAGTACGTCATTTCACCCTGCATTTCTATTGGTTAGTTAGTTGTTGTAGGTCCAGCAGCATCACACTGTGAGATGATCACCCAGAATTTCTGACAGAATTTATGGCAGCTTGTATTTTGGTCACCATGGCAACGGCTGTCCTTGAACCTGCCTCAGTGCGACGTAGAACCACCGATGTAGAGCCAAGACCAAAGATATCACCACCATTCTCTCACCGTTGTTATCTTTGGTCTGGGACGGATGAAAATTGCAAAGTGTGAAGTGGCCTTAACACTCACCAGGTTTAGAGTTCCCAGCATGACGTTGAGCGTGTTCATCTCTGGTTTGACGAGCTGCTGCCTGTTGATCTTCACCTTCACACAGTAACTGAACAACTTCAGCAAAACCTACGTGAGAGAGATGCACACTGGTCATCGATGATGTTAAACAGTAAAGCAGCTAACAGAATCTGTTTTCATGAATTTTAGTAATTAAACATATTGAGCAAAATTACAAAGACAAGTTTTAGTATGTTTTGATGATCAGAGAATAAAGAATAATGCCCTATTGTGACAAAAAAATTAAAAATAAAAACTCTCATTACAGTGAGGAGATGTCTTCCTTGTTTAAAATCTTTGATTCCAGACAGCCGGTTGAGCATACACTCCAGTCCTCCGCACTGAGCCATGACTCCTGCCATCTTGTACACTTCCTCATCATCCTCCTCTTCATCTGTAATCAGGTTAGATGAAGCATTGTTTCCTCCATTCAGTGGCAAAGAATATGAACAGAAATAACAAGATATTCAGTGCAAAACCAACCTGTGGTTGAGTCCAGTGACTCTATGAACTCCTCAGTGGCATCTCCAAGCAGACCTCTCATTCGATAGATGATCCTCATCGGCTCACCCTTGGGGGGGGGGGGGGGGGGGGGGGGGGTCAGCAGAAGGTCATGACTAACTGCTTTTTAAACTATTGTTTTTCATGCAAATCTGCACAACGCCTGATGTTCTTCTATTTGTAATTCATTCACTGATTCTCACCTCATTTGTTGGGCACCACACCTTCTTGTAGAC
Organism: Amphiprion ocellaris; assembly: GCF_022539595.1. Classification (NCBI taxonomy): domain Eukaryota; kingdom Metazoa; phylum Chordata; class Actinopteri; family Pomacentridae; genus Amphiprion; species Amphiprion ocellaris. The sequence goes on along the minus strand of NC_072773.1, from coordinate 36,379,116 downwards.
CTCTGCCACCGACAGATCCAGACTGATGATTTTGTTGTTTACCAGAAGCTAAAGAAAATACAACAGCATCTAGTAAATTTTGAGTTATATGTCAGTTTTTACAATTTAAAGAGAAAGTTTGATAAAAGCAGCATCAAAACAAAGTGACTCCAGTCTAAAGTTACTTTACCTCCATTCCACTGTCGTCCTCTAGAAGCGCCACCAGGTCGCAGTCTTGGCAGATTTTGTTCTTTATGTCCCTCATCAGAGGGCCGATGCCGGGCTCGTTGCTGCTGTACGGGTTTCCTGGCATGCGGCCCTGCAGGAAGTCCTCCTGCTGGGGATCCTTTTCCAGCGTCACAAAGAACTCCGTCACCTCATTCTCCTCCTACAGACAGAAGACGAATCAAACACTCCAGATGAAGGTAATGTCACAGCTACACTGATTTTTATTATTCTGGGGGACTTTTGTGATTCAAAAGGCATCAGAGTTAGTGCTGTAAATTACTATTTAAATTACTGACAGTATGCTAACAGTACTGTCAGACAAAGGAAAGCAGTTGTTTATTCATTTTCTGTTATTTGTTGCAGTTCCAATTGGAGTGAAGGCAACTTACAGGATAGATGATGCTGCACAGCCTCTCAAAAATGAACACGGGCGTCCTGTAGTCATCCAGGTTGTACCGCTTTGCAGTCTCTATGCACACCGCCATGAAGGCTTTGGTTTCAGACTCAGTACCTGTGAACAAACACAAGATTTACAGTTCTAATGTTACACACATACTTAACATTCAGTTTCCTCTGTGGCAGCTGCGACGCGGTTAAATTTCATTAGCGCAGACCTGTCGTCATGTCCTCCAGCATCTCCAGAAGCATGTCCTGAGTCTCATCGATGAGCTTGGTCCGCTGCACCACCAGCTTCCTCAGACACAGGTAACCGTTGAGCACCGTGCCGACCAACCTGCTTTTGAAATGCCGCTTAATGGACTCCACCTCCACAAAAGAAGAGAGCAATCCTACAGGAGAACCAAACACGCACAAATCACTTCAATATTCAGGGAAAAACATCAACATGACATTCACATATTAATCAGTACAGTGGTCCCTCACCATATCGCGGTCTCGCTGTATCGTGGATTTTTCGGTATATAAGTATTTTTATATATTCATTATTGTGGTGAGATGCGTTAAAGAACGACGCTGGAGAAAGGTTATCTGCCTTTTATGCACTCTGTAACTGGCAGATGCTTTTATTTTGACACACGCACAACTTTAGAAAATGTGGCAGGACGCCATCACACAGACTTCACACTCACAGTCCTGACAACATAACACTTAACCAAACTAGCTAGGCTGACTAAACCACAAAAACAAAACAAAACACTAACAACACTAGAACACTAACATGAACCACAATAATGACATTTTTTAACCCTAACCCTTATTTTTGAGGTAAAATAAGCATTTTCAGCCTAAAAAATTGAAAACAATATAAAAAATATTAATTAAAACACCTTAAAAGACTATATAATCTAAATAAAATGCGTAGCGTACAGCGCTGAGCTTTGATTGGCTCAACGACTGTAACATCAGTCTCCTCTGTTTCCTGTGTATAGCAGCATTCAGCATCTTGTCCATTTCACATCAACATCTGATTGCTGCACATAGTGTTGCTCTGCAGTGTGTAGGGAGGGTTTATAAAGCCTTAAAATATATATAAATAATACAATAAATATGGTCGTTACTTGGCGGATTTTCGTCGATGAGGGACCACTGTACATGTTCACTTTTGGCTTAAAATAATCATAAATCTAATGGTACTAAAAGTCTCTGTCATGTCTAATTTTATGGAAAACAACGTACCAGTCAAGCTCTTGAGTGCGTAGCCTTGCTGCAGGTCTGTGCTCAGCGTAGCCTCCTCCAGAGCCAGCAGATTGGCTATTTCCTAAACAGAAAAACAGACAGTTGTACAATCAAGTTTTACTGACAACATTCAAATAATAATGCCAAATGTCAGTACTTTTAACGGATATATGGACAAACACCTAAAATAAAACAAAAACACAAGATGGACAACAGTTTGTTCTTGAAATTAAAGGTCAGATCTTTGTGGATTTCACTGCATCTAATCAAACATGAGTTCATTTTACTTTAGGAAAACAAACAGCCCCTACAGATACTCTTTGAAAAACACTTGAAATTCAGGGCTATACCTTCGTGATCAGGTTGCCGATGTAGGGCAGGACTCCACGGGCAGCCAGGTAAACCTTCCAGTGTGTCGGCTTGATCAGCTTCTGGTACAGACCCAGGTACTCCACCGCACACTCTCCAGCTACGCTCAGCTCATCCAGATAACTGGCAGACAGATGATTGTGATAATTTTAACAGTATCCCTCCTTCGGCTTGAGACATTTATTGACCATTCAAACAACATTTTTCTATTTCTGCTGACATTTATTAATGTCAGCAATAGTTTATATATTGCACACTACAGTCCAAGCTAAACAAAAAAGTTTGTTTATAAGCATAAACACGTAAAATAAGGACACAATAGCGATTTATCTTCAAATAGAAACTTTGCAGTAATGGAAGTTCTGTATGTACATTCATGACCCAGCATGCAGTATCTGTTCAGGCTCCTACCTGGTGAGGAGGTCCAGAACCTGTTGCTTGCGGCTGGGGATTGTGGTCAGAGCTTCTACGATAGTGCAAGCTGCCTGTCTCGCAGCCTGGGTGGCAGGAGTGAAAAGAACCTGCAACAAATAAAACTTTAGTAAGCAACTGTAGTTCAAGAAGTTGCAGGAAATGGTTTGTGTAACTGTAGGTCAAATAACTAGCCTAAACTGTTAAGTTGTTGACCAGTGCTGCTTAAGTGGTTCTGTTGTTTTTACCTGACGCAGCCAGTTGTTGTGGCTCAGTTTGAGCAGGCGAGGGAAAAGGCCTTCACCTTTTCTGGACCTCATGAACTGCTTCCACTTCCAGACATACTTCTCTAGCAGATACTGCTTTCGCAACTCAGCCTTCCCCTGAGGCTTCGAAACCGTCTCCTGGCCTGTTGTCATGAAAAAAAGCTCATCAGTGAAAAGCCTCTCAGAACAAGTTCTCAATATAGCACTGAAAAGAACTAAGAGAACCATCTTGTGACACTGAATGTTTCTTCAGACGTTATACTTACATCTTGCTGGAAGACACTTTTTCCAGGCCTCATACGATGCTTTGGGGTCCTTCTTGAGCCAAAGTTGGGCCTGGGCATGGATTTCATTACTGTAGGGCCTGACTGTGGTCAGGGACTCGATAGCAGCGTCCTTTAAACAAAAACGAGCAAACACACATTCATAGTTAAGTCAGGGAAGATAATAAAACCAAGCGGTAAAAGACAGACACTGCACACAACCCTTAATTTATTGAGTTTATGCATTTCAGCCGACTCTGAGAGTCGAAGCATACTTGTTATATACAGTCAACAACTTCAGATTAAGTATCACATTTATAATATCTTTAATTAATCTAATAAATGCATTCAGAGTTTCGTCTTCTACATTTGACATGTAAACTGTGCAACTGCCACTTAACACTTTCTAAATACAGATGAAAACCAGTTGAATTGAAAAGGTACAGTAAATTTACCTTGTTCTTCTTGCTAGTCGGAGCAGGGGGTTTGATCAGCTTTTGCAGGATTCTCAGGCACATAAGCGTGATGTTCTCTACCACTACAGGTGTCTTTATATTCACCGACATGAGGAACAGACTTAGAGCTACAAATGGACAAAAAAATTGCAAATTTATTAGACAACGGCCTAAATCAGTCACAAGTTCCCTAATGTAATAATAAGTACTGACAGCAAAAAATGTGAAGAAGAGACTGCTCTGTGTAGAATGTGATGCGTGAATCTAAAATAATGTATACATGCAACTCCACCTCAAAAACATCCCTACAGATGGTTTGAAGAAGTTTATTTTTAAAAAATGGCAGATTTTTTAAGTATGTGGAATTAGGAATTCAAGCTTACCACAACGCAATCGCAGCTCCCAGCATCCTCCCTCTTTTGAAATGGAGTCCGTCAGCAGCAGCATTTCATACTGCAAGTTACTAACCTGATGGGAAAACAAACACGGCACGCTTAAAACTGCTCAAACAGAACTGCAGTGTTTCTACATATTCATTTATTCTGTTTAACATACCAGGTCAGGATTAGCCCAGTGACCCTTGAGGGCAGCTGACACCTTGGCGATGATGAGGTCATTCATCTGCTGAGTGGCTTCTGGGTGATCTCTGGAATGGGAGAAAAAGGGATGAAACAGTGATTATTTGCCAGCTCAATGTACTGTAGATACTGTGGAGATGTCTATTCTTTCTTGGGAATACTTTGCAAGAGTATCAGCACATATATATGAGACTGAGATCTGGTAACGGCAAGTGTCATGCTTTATCCACGAAGCAAAAATTGATGCATGAATACACTTTAACCTAATGTGAGGGATCGACATACCGTGTGAGGAGACAGACCAGCTGGCGCACCTCCTCCCTCATGGCTGCTGTACCTCGTCGTAAGTTATACTCGAACAGCTCACGGATGAGACCCTGGAGGACCAGGATCTGTCGGAGGGCTGGGTTGGTCGCCAGAGCGCGGAGCAGGGTGATGCAGTGGCCGGTGACAGCCGAGGCACATCCGTAACACTTGGTGGAGGAGGTGTGGCCACAGCCCAGCACAGACAGGGCACGGTACTGGCTGGCCGTGAAGGTGGGCTGGTGGCTGCTGCTGCTGCGGGACGACTTGGTGGCGGCTTCCCTCTGCTGCAGATCATACTCCAGCAGCTCTTTACGAGACGCGAGCACTTTCTGTTAACAAAGACAGTGAAAGGAACACTGTTATATGTGAGCAGGTAAAGAATTCTGTCAGTTACTAGAAAAACGTAGTGCTCCTCCTCTCCAACCTGTATGATCTTGGAGAGTTCATCAAATGATGTTTTACAGTCTCCACTGTACTCCTGAGCCAGCTGCTGAATGTATCTGTTCACATTAGCAGAAGATGTACCGAGTCCTGCACTGGCTCCAGTGTCATCCTGAAAAGAACGAAGGAAGAGAGAAAAACCATGAGACAAAGCTGGAGATATAAGTCCAAAACAGAGGCTTAAGACTTATCTAAATAATCACACTGTCATGTCTGCTATTTATCACTTCAACTAATGCGTGACATATATTTCAGTGAATACCAAATATGGTCAGAGGCTTCTTAAAATGACTTGTGCATCCGTTAATATAGTCAGTCCCTCCATGAATTCACGATCGCAACAATTAATGCAAATTCAACCAATCTCCGTGAATTCTGCGCAACCTTGCAATTTTGTCCAATCACCGCAACTTTTCCGCAATTTTGGCCCGCCTCCCATGAGTTCCACCAATCATAGCAGTCCCCAGCGCAAACGTAATGCAGGTACGTCACCGAATTCACTTCCTTGTTTATGGTCTGAAGATGCAGATATGTCCCATTCTAATGTCTCTCATTTACCGACAAAAATTACTGCTAAAGACAGTGAAAAACAATCCCTGATGTTCTTCACCAAAGCGGAGCTAAACTGCCTTACACCCGTGAAATATTGTGGTGGAATACAAACGAAAATCATCGATTGGCAAACAATTTTCTACAGCGAAACATATTAGGAGAACGTCTGAAACTAGCGGACCACAGACCAGACAGATCACCGTGACAGAAACTGTTACATCCAGATCTGTTGGAGCTCTGAAAGAAAGAAGTTTAGCTAGATTCATAACTCCTCCAAGGAACATGGTGGAGTTATGTGATGATCGGCATACATGAATCATTCCTGTTAGCAACATTACTCAAAAACGGACTAATGGAGTTGGATGAAAGTTTCAGGGAAGGTCAGAAATGACACAAGGACCAAGTGATGAGATTTTGGGAGTTATACGGCTTATAGTCTGGATCAACAGATTTGTTAAAGATTTCCCATTAAGATAGCGGCACGGCATCTGACAGCTGCACTGTAACCATGGCAACGAATGAACACTACATCAGCTGCCTGCTGACGATCACATGATTGTGATCCCACTAAAAACTAGAAACCAGTATCTGGTTGCTGCTAGTTTCCCACAGTGGTGTGCCAGCTTTTGTGTCAATGGGTTGGAGCGTGTTAAAGAATTAGTTTAGGAAGAAATATTGTCAATTAAAATGTTGAAACATGTTCTAAAAGCTGAAAAAAATTACATTTTTAGCAACTGTCAGTCTCCCGCAATTTCATTGCAACAAATACGATTAAGACATCACAACTTACATCGCAGTTTTTTTAGAAAAGCTGCCGCGAATTCAGGCATTTTAGGGCCGCAACAATCTGGAAAAACACCAGTGAAATCCTGGAGGGACTGTATCGTACTGGACTAACCTGCTTCTTTTTAGGCTGCTATGACTGACCTGAGGTTTCTCTGGTGCAGCTTCATTGACTTTAGACAACAGACTCTCCAGCTGGGGTCGGTGGCCCATCAGCTGGTGGTAGACCCGGTCAGCTTTGTCCAGCAGGGTGTTGATGTTAGTCACAGCCTACGAAAATAAATACAATCAAGATTAAGAGAAGAAAAGTGGAGGTGGGGGCAGAGGTCAAAGACTTTAGGACAAATTAGTTCACTCATCAAAAGAAGGACAGAACGTATTTTACAGGCTGATCTTTAGGCATGGTGAGCCCATTCTTGACTCATTTTTTAAACACTTGTTTCTTACCTTTTTCCTGTCTTCCTCATTCTCAATGGGATCCACGGCACAGCACGGTTTAGCGTACAGCATGAAGTCAAATCTGGCATATTTGCAGAAACCACATGCGTTGCACAGGAAGGGGTCTTTTTCATCGTAGTTGATAGACCTGAAAAAAGGAAACCACAAAGGAAAAAAAAACTCATTCGATTTCAATGTCTCCAATTATCCTTGCATAACTGCAGAGGAAACCTGTTGCTCACCTGCACTTGTGGCACTGATACACGTTCTCCCCACAGTTGCCACACACTCCTGGGTTTGCAGGCACCGAAGCACTGCAGCGTGGACACTGCAGGGTCTCGGTGGAGGCCTGGTAGTTCTCGTAAAAGTCAGAAAACTCGATCATCAGGTTGGATGCGACAATGGGTAAGGGAAGGTCAATCTTCACCTCCGTTTGTCCTGGGGTCAGCTGGACTTTCTTGGCTTTGTGCCAACGAGCAGGCCTAAAAAAACAGTAAAGTGAACGACATATTAATGATGATGAAACTGACATAGTCAAACTTAAATAGCTTTTACGAGCACAATTACTGAGAGAAAAGGTGAGAAAGATAGACTAGCAGCAGTTTACTGAAACATACTTGTTCTTCAGCTCCACGATGGCCTGTACCGTCCTATTGTTGTAATAGAGGTTGATGGTTCGGACCATTTTGGTGCGTTTGAGGTCACCGATCTTCACTGTAACTTTGCTGATGGTATGGCTGCCGATGAGCTTGACGACCTGCTGTGTGGTGGTATAGCGGGTGTCCACTTTGATAGAAGACAGTTTTATATTCTGGAGGACAAAAAAACAAACAAGGCCACGTTTAAAACAGCAATAAGGACTTCTGCTGCCAGTATGGTTTAATCACACAGAGAAAGAATGTGTCTGTTGAATCAGGTTGTATTGCACTTACTGAAAAGGGAACCTCTGGGTTGTTGCACACCAAGCAAGGGTCACTCTCCAGATAAAATCCATCAAACTCCACTAAACCAGAGAGAGTGCTGCAAGAAAATCACAAGAAATTTTATGTAGATCATGTCCAATACATGACATTGCATTCTCCTTGCTCTAATAAAGTACGTTTATGTACACATACTTGTAGATGTTGGAGTTGGGGTGATTTGTCAGGATATGATTCTGTGCCCTCAGGATTTCCACGGCTTTCTGGGAATACTCTTTCAGCTGGAACAGATATGTACAGAACAATAAAAAGGCAATCCAGGTAAAAACATTGAACAACGCAGGAACCTTTATTATGTATAAAGTCAGGGTATTCCAATGTTAAATTATCCCAGTATTATGAAAGATGGAAGACAGCAAAACCATCATTTGTTGATCGAATGTGAAATGCAGACAATTCTGGTACAAACAGAAATAGGCCACACAGTTATGCAAGGATTTAAAAACAAACCAAACCTTTTTCTCAGTTTGAGGGGTTTTGAGTGAGAAGTATCCAAGCAGGTCCACAAACTGCGCAGCCTTGCGGCCATAAGCGGGGAGCTCTGGCCAGATGGCCCAAGTCAGTTCAAGCAGCAGCTCCTGCTGAGATTTGCTGGAGTTCCTGCAGAAAGATTCACATGGTAGCAATCAGCACAGGTTATGCTTCTATTCACATATTCATTCCATTGTTTTTTTAATAGCTTTTGGCATGATTGTTAAACTAGTCTAACTCAGACAAAACCACATCCTTTTTATGTTGTATAGCTAGAGTTTAGGACTCTGCCTGTGTTAAAGTGTTTCACTAGTACCTGTAGATGTGAAGCGCCAGGCAGTGGGCTTGCCAGCGCACAGCAGATGAGTTTGACTCAAGCAGGAAACAGCGCAAGAACTGGATGAGTGTCTCCTTGTCTGCAAACTTGTTCAGCTGACTGACCAGAGCCATGCATAGCTGATCCTCCTGGCTGCCAACTCCATCCCCTGTGGTCGGCCAACAAAGATAAACACAGTCAGGACAGAAGCTTCTGCCATCAGGTTTTATACTGACATATTATCCTGTTCAGGTGGTCACATGATGGCCGAAGCCTTTCTCAGAATTCTGGTACAAAGTATGAGAAAGTCTGTTTAGTCTTCTCACCCTCTTTGTCTTTCTCTTTGTCTTCTTTCTTGCTCTTTTTACTGGAGGACTTGCTCTGAGAGGACTGAGAAGCTCCCGTCTGTCCTGCACTACCAGAGCCACCTCCTGAGAATGACGAGGAGGAAGAGGAGGAGCTGGCCAGAACCTTGCTGCCACACAGAGCACAGGAGAGGAGCTGCAGCAGAACTGGAGAAACACCTTCGTCCACAAGGAAGCTAACCTGGAGCAGGAAGTACAACACAGCTGGACAGGGATACGAAAGAGACAGGGATAAGAAAGAGACAAAGACATGAACAGTGTTAATAATATTAGTCTTAAAGGTTTCTTTGTGTACACTTAAAGCTAACAGTCTTTAACAACTTACAGTCATCCTTCATGCAGAACTTCTGCCAGTTGATCGTCCTCTGAGTGGCAATTTCAGCGCAAGCTTTCAGATGCTCCATCTGCAACAAGAAAAGTAACTGACACTTGAGCACAGGTGGTAATCAAGGTAAAAAAAAAAACAAAAAACTTGATGTCAACAAACTGTAAGAAAATGGGGGTTGTAAAATACAAGGAACCAACAAACACAAAACTGTAGTTTAACAAGACATAAAACAATGGAAGTATGCAGTAAACATATGTTACAAATGATAAACAGCATCCAAAAACGAGTACAGTAGAGTCTGAGCAGCCTCTGTTTAAAGGATCCTCACCAGACTGATGAGCGTGTCGTACTGTAGAGCTGATCCAGATGTGGCAGTGACCACACCAGCCCGGAGAAAGATGCCCTGTTCTTCCAGGAGCTTCTTGATGCTGCGTACGTGGGAGTCCAGGGTGTGCAGATCTCGCAGCTGACGATATTTCTCTTTTGAGCCACAGATGAACAGCAGCAGCTTTCTGACTTGCCTCCTGACGAAAGGCGTCTGTTGGATCATCAGATACTGAGAGGAAAAGGGAGAGACAATGAACGGGTTGTATTTGTGTTTTGTCAAGACGAATAATAAAAATGGGCAAAAAAAAATCTAATAATTGAAAAATAAACTCGATAACATACTTCAGAAAGATAGTAGAACCAGGAGTGGTCAAATACAGGAGGTGGGATACGTGGGTTGGTGTCAGCGATCTTCTTTATCTGATACGGCAGCCGGAGCACCATTTCAGTCAACAGCTGGGAGTAGGCTTCAAACACATCAGCAGCATGGCCCTGATCACAGAAACAGCACAGTGAGTTCACGTCAACATTCCTTCAACAATCAGAATCATTTCAAGTTTTAAAGTTAACTGTGTTTTCTGTTCTCCGATACCTTGACATATTGGCGCAGGAAGAACGGGCTCATGTCAGGGGGGGAGGAGGCTGTGTGTGTGCGGAGGAGCTGGCTGGTCGTCACAGGCTCCTCTTCACCCTGTTGGCTCTTCCAAAACTCCAGGAGTGACTTCAGTACATGGAGACAGTAGTCGATGGCGCCGAGGCTGAGCAAGGCGGTCGCTGTGGCGTTAGAAATCAGGGAGGACGACTAGAAGAGAGAGAGAGTGGGGGAAAGCATCAGCTGTCAGAATCAATGATGTACAAAGTGCAATCAATCTACTTCATACTCATTAAACTGTAATAATAATGATACATTTTATTTCTTGACACCCAAGGTTGCTTTACAGGAAAAACAAATACAACAGAACAGATAAAAACCACACAGAGACAAAAACCACACATAAAGAAAGAGGCAGTTAGAGAGAATAAATAGCCTTGAACAGATGAGTTTTGAGTCTGGATTTGAAAAGAGGCAGAGAATCAATATTTCAAACGTCCGGCAGGAGTGAGTAGAGCGGATGAAAGCCACTGTGTGTACTATGCTGCACAGACTATTGCATTTGAGCAATGTAATATTTAAGTATATACTGATAATGCCTTATGCTATGAAGATACACCTATGAAATGCACGTGAACATCTGACTGTTTCAGCGCTCACGTCTGCACAGTGTTAAATTCAGGGTTTTTTTCCCCTATAAAATATTTTGATGTCTTGAACTTCTATTTAACTCAATTCTGAATCAAGACACGTTACTCTGATGTTATGCTGGTGCTGGTTGAAAGTAATATATTTGATTGGAAATTAAACTATTTAGTCAGATTTTGACACATTCTGTGAAAACTACATACCTCAGAAGAGGACTTGGAGCCAGACTTGGTTCGAGACATGAAGACGCTAAGCAGCCTCATAATCACCAGGTGAACTTCATTGATGGAGCTACGCTCATTCTTCTTGGACACGTCCTGCAGACAAACAACATGGTTTCAGTAAAACAAAGACCTTTTGAGCCCGACTCATCTCAGAGAAACAGTAGTTACCTTCTTGTGCATGCCAAGCTCAGCAATGAGCTGTGCCAGCAGGTCATCCAAGGCACCCTTATCCTTTTCATCCTCACCATCCAGGTCAGAGGTCAGCATGAGGATAACTTGCATGTACGGTATTGCTTGGACTCCGCCGACATTGTGGAGCTGAGAAAGGTGCTGAAGCAAACGCTCCAGTAGCATAAGACGAACCATGTGCAACCTAATGGAAAACACAAAGCAGCAGTGAAGGTTTTAACTTCTATAACTACATTTGTTGTCAGCAGAGCTTCAAGATAAATCTTTCTACTTAAACTAAACTCCACAACATTTAGAGTCTGACCTGTTACTTGTGTGGATGTCTCCTTCAGTCTCTCCTTCTCCTTCTGAGCCTTCACCTTCCTGCTGTGCTGTGGTGGTACTGATGGCTCCAGTACTGGAGCTCACGCTGCCTGGACCAGCAGGGTGGCCTTCAACTGCTGTGTCTCCATATGCACTGCTGCGTCCTGACACTGTAAGGACAAAAGCAGCTAAGCAAACTAGAAACACGAAATAAAAACAATTTTAGCTTTTATTTCAATATGAAAATGTGATATGTGCTTTTGTAAACTAAACAGCGTCCTATGAAATGTAACAGAGCAGATAGTGAGATTATTCTGATCTGGAATGGAAGGACAGCCTACATAATGTGACCTGTAAATCAGAGGGTTGTTTGAGATCAGAAAAAACTGATTAACAGCCAAAAAAGACAGGTTGAGTTGACTAAAAAAGCACTCTGTCAATATATGCAGACAACTATAGCTTTTATAGATGTCATAACGTCTACTTTCTGGTATGCTTATATACATTTTTACATATTAGACCGGTTTCTTTCACTGAAATCACCCACCACTGTGCTCGCCGGCCACAGAGTCGATAGCAGAACCTCCACTCTCTGAGCCCACGCTGCCTCCATGCTCAGCTGGGGAGGTCCGCAACGTGGAGCCGTCGGTGGCGGCCGTGCTGCCCTCATCATCTGATGCCGGGGCTGAAATCATAGCAATAGCTGTAACAGTAAATACACCGCAGTCATCTGGCCAGGATACATGATTTTAGTTCATATTTGTGCACCAATAATGCAAAAAAAAAAAAAAAAAAAAGCATGCAGTATAATCACAACACTTCAACCTGCCAGTATTGGTTGTTTGTTTTTCTGTTGAACTTATTGTGGGCATTGTGATATAAAATTATAACAGTTAACTTGACAGTGACTGACTATCTTATAGACAAATGAGAAAAAGATGAAAACAACCACAAGCTGCAGCACTGATGAGGTTATGAGTTTTAAGATGGGATATTATTAACCCTCTGAACCAATAGCAGTTTTTGGCCATTTGCGCAAAATTTTATTGACCTCATTGTTCACTGCACTATAAAATCATTTAATTATATGAAAACAGCACAACAGTCATGTTACTGTTGGTTGCAGCTGAGTCAGTAATGGCTTTATTATTGTTCTTGTTTTTTTTAATATATGAACAAAATCTGGTTAGTACAAACAGTTTATTTGGAGTAATTTTTATAAAGAATAAAGTGATTGATAATTTTAAGCTCAGATTTTGCGATTAAACATGTCACAGATGAGTTGCCATTGGAAATTTGAAAATCAAATGATTTTTCCATTTTTGACTCTGACAAATGGTGTAATTCTGGCAATTAAAACAAAAAAACACAACATGCCTTTCCAACATGCAGGCAGGTTTTGTGATTCAGAGGGTTAATGGTCACACAGACACTAAAAGTTTGTTAATTTAAAATAAATGTATTTTATTGTTCAAGTTTGATGTTGAAAGTTTATCAAATGTACTTGAAACTGTGTATAAAAAACTGTCTGATCCTGCTGATCACATGAGATCATGGAGACGGTCTTGTTACCTGATGCGGTGGTGTCTGAAAGGGTGCCAGCATCAAGTGAAGAGGAGCTTGGGGCCTGGCCAGACAGGCCAAGGCTCTGAAGGCCTAGAGCACTGCTGCTACTGCCTAAAAATGTCAAAAAAGCATGTTTACGCACCGACTCAAATGCTTCACCTGATAAAGATTCATACAACTATTTGAGTTGCACGATTTGCAAATATCACATTAGTTGATGGAGTAATAATGAAATGTTTGCACAATACTTGAAGTATAAATTCTGTTTAATTTTTAAAGTGAAAACACATCTAAACAACTTAAAGAAAGCTTCAGCATACATGGAGGAGACAGTAAAAACGTGGATTGGAACGAGTATTTTTTTTTTTTTTAAATTTCTGGCTACTTACCTTGTTGATCCTGCTGAAGACTGAGAGCAATGGCGAGCTCTACCATAGTTTCATCGTCTGCATCAGGAGGGATATCCAGCATTGGGGGGAAACCCTCAGCACCGGCCAGCAGAGCCTCCAGCGGAGACGGATTTCCATTGTTGACATTTTCTGCAGTCTCCAGGACCATGGACTCAGACTATCAAGACCAAAAAGAAAAGGTGTGTCATTCACCGTTCAATGTGCAACATGTAGAATATCTGGTTTGTGACAAAGATTTATATATAAATATATCCCATATGAATAATACATTTAAATTATATATGTGCTGTATTTATATTGTCCTCATAACTTTGATTAACAGGGTTATCTTTGATACACAGTCAGGTCTCAAAGTATTTTAACTTTGATGTTGTTCAGACTGAAATTAAGCTAAATACAACTAAATGTTTAAAGACTTATTCATTCTAAATGCCTAGCAAAAGAATAATTCATTAACAGGTTGATTTTTTTAATACTTCAAATGAGTACCAAGATCTGTTTGGGGGCATAATGACTTGTTCAAAATAGATCACGTTTCTCTCACAATGTCAGATACAGCCCCCTGGACTTTATTTCAATTTTCAGCACCATCTCACCACCATCTCAAAGTCGCCGTGATCCACTTCATTCTGCTCTTGGCTCTCCTGTCGACCCTCCTCTCCGCCTGTCAGCACGGACGACTGCATTTTGTCGTCTGCATCATCATCGTCATCATCGTCCTTGTCTCCTGATAAAGAAAATCAGACTTCTACTAAACTGAATCATTTATGGTGATAGGATTCCTAACGTTAATAACCAAACACCAGAGAACTGCCTGGAAACAAACAAGTATTCATGCAAATTTAATACAAATTTAATAACGTACAGTATACAAAGAGACGCTTTGCATACTCACCCATAGGTGTGTTGGAGCGTGGGGGAGATGGAAGGGTCACGTGACGCCGTTTGTTTCTCGGGCGCAGCACTCTGATCAGAGCCTGCTTACAAGCAAAGCTCACAGCAGTGTCCTGAAGTTTATTCAAAGACAAAATGGTTAACTGACAACCCTGTATACTGACTCTGACAACAGTAATACATGCAGCCATTCGGATCCTGTTCTTGAGATTAGGATTATGTCAAAAAATGTTTATGTTGACAAATCAAAATCAAGAATATATATATACAGGAGGTCCTCAGTTTATGACGTCCACGACTTACGCCATTTCCTCATTTTGTCGGAACTGGATCAGTGGAACTAGTTTGCGAGTGGAGTGGACGAATACTGTATGTACAATAGTCATGCAGCACGATAAGATGGCTTTGTTTACATTTGCTACCACATTGGATTATGCTACATTCGCTAACTTCATTATGGCTCCCAAGCGTAAGTCAGACTTACAGTTTACATTTTCTCCCGTATTTTCCTACCGAGTTGTGTTTCAGTGTGAGCTAATAACTGTTTTCGTTACTGGAGTTGTACAAATACGTAAACTAGGGCTGCATATATGCATATATTATATATGCACGGTACAGCGTAGATGTCCATCTGTGTTTCGCACTCCACCTGGACGGTTATTTCTGTTGCATAGCACGCTCACTTTCACTTTTGATGCCATACCCTGCTTAGACAATTAATTGATTCATTAATAGTTGCAGCTCCACTGTAAACTGATCAATATCGAGATGTATGCAACGGCTTTGTTTACATTTTCACCGAAGTTCCAACTCATGGCAAAAATTGACTTACGTCACACCGTAGGAACGGAACTCTGATGTAAGTCGAGGACCTCCTGTATAGCCTAATACATTCTTGTTGGAAGGGAAATCAATGTGATGGTTTCTTTAGTGATAATTAAAATGAGAATCTAGAGATCAATGTCAGAATATACTCACAGGGCACAGTAACATTTGCATGTAGATTTTGGAAGCTACATTGATGTAATCCAGTTCACACGTGCAGTACGCATGGATGATGTCCACCAAGGCGTTCACTGTTGCTTCCACATGAGTCAGGCCTTAAATAGAAAAGAACACAACACACATTGGAAATCTTGTTTTCAGGTGTACAGAACAGTTACATTAAGTATAGACATTAGTGTAAATGATCTACGTGGCATTTAGATTTGAGTCACGTTATTCATCATTTATCTAGATATTTCTCAAACTCAACATATTTTTATCACTTACCAGGCAGGCAAGCAGGAGCAAGAAAGGCATTCTTTGGTTTCAGGGCGTGGAGTTTCCAGAAGTTGTTCATCAGTTGTGCAATGAAGTTAGAGTTTTCCCCTTCGACATGTTTTTGCCCATCGTCGGTCATTTCTAAGGTGAGATGAAAGTAACCTGAGTGAGTCTGACATATTCAGCTCAAAACCACATCAACATCAGTCATTCTAACCAAAGATTGTAAAGAACACCCTCTGTTGACATCATCTCCAAATAATGCAACCATACAAAACATTTGCATGTAAATTACTGCACTGTCTTACCAGAGTCATGGTGCAGAGATTTTGTCTCTGTGAAATGCACCAAGTTGTTTGGTCTCATGATTGCAATGGAGCGGGCAGTGATCACCAGCCTCTGGAAAACATCAGGGTCGAGCTCTCTGCCTTCACGGCTGCAGCTGTTCAGACACTGCACTGCATTACTCAGCAAGGACTGGTCCTGATGGGAGGAAGGAGGTGGAGTAGTAGATGTATAAAACATTTAACATTCATAAGAAGATGAGCACAAAGAATTCAGTTTCTATTTTCATTTTGCAATTTTCAGGATGTTGTTTCTACACTTCATGGATTGATCGACAGTAAAAGATGAACCAGAACCAACTTTCTATGCACTGAAAAGATAAAGAAGACATTAACTGCAAACTGTAAATCTGTAAAACTGTACATTTAAAATAATTTCTAGACCATGACTAGACAAGTTGTTTTGATCATAAAGTAAAATACTACATTGCTCATTGTTTTTTTGTCATTCTGTGCCTTGTTTTTGTAATATTTTGTCTTGTTTTTGGTGTTTTTTTGCTCGACTTTTGTCGTTTGTCTCATGTTTTTCTACTTTTTTTCTCATTTTTGTCCTTTTGCGTTTCCTTTTCGTCTCGTATTAAGTCGTTTTGTGTCTGTTTTTGTCTCGTTTGTGTTGTGTGCCTAGTTTTTGTTGTTTTGTGTCTCGTTTTTGTAATATTTTGTCGATTTTTGTCTTTTTGTTGTTTTGAATGTAAAGTAAAATACTATATTGTTCAGTTTCAAGTATCTGTGACGAAATGTTTTGTTCCTTTGTAGACACTCTGTGATCTGGAAGTTGTGATGCACAAATGATAAACTGAGGCTTAATATTACTGAAATTTCACTTATTTTTCTATATCTTCTATATTTCAGGTTGTTCGTGATCTTTTGTAAAAAGATAATTCCTTAAATATGAACATTTTCAGAAAGTAGTTTTTTGCACTAAAACAGAGGACAAATTTGGAGTTGTCAGGCCCACTTGAGATCAAACTGGGCTGAATGTGGCCCCTGAATTAAAATGAGTTTGACACCCATGCGGATACAGTAAAATATTTTGGCAACACAACAAACATGAGAAGCCATGTAACTCGATTCCACCCGACAGAAGAGTCGGGGAGACGGCAGGCTGTTACTAGTGGTGCTACCAACCAGAGAACAATCAAGGAAGCAATTAGAAAGCTGCCATCCTCATCGGAAAAGGCGACACCCATCACAAAAAGAAATGTGTGCTGTAAATGCATCAATAATCATTTTATAATCAAATCGTAGCCCTTGAATCGTTATCGAATCCTGAGGTGACAAAAAATTCCCACCCCTAGTTGATACAATATACCGGTACAAATTTGTAGGATCCCTCAGAACACAATAAACTTGGAAACGTCCTCTCTGAAGAATGGGATTTGTGTTTACCTTGTGGTTGTGATATGCAGTACGACTCGTGTGCAGGCTGGCAAGAAGACCCTTAGTCTGCTGCTGCACACCTGCAGGGGTTGGCATGGACAGGAGCAAAGTGGCCAACTCCAGAGCTGCAGCCTTGTTTTTCTCCTACATACAGTTTAAAGACATGAATTAACAATGAAGTGCCAAAAGAAAAACAAGTTAAAGATGGGAATATTCGTGTTTTTGCTTTTCACCTTTTCACTGGATGAGCCGACAGCAAAGCAGCTTTCCAAAGCCTCAAGAGAGCTGACCACCAACCTAAAATTGAGAGAGAAGATCAGTTCTGCCTCTCCTGTAGAAGTTGCCTTAACAACTAATCATACAGAAAAAAAAGCATTCTCAATCTGTTGCAGTCTGTGCTAATCTAAATGGCAAACAACATTGAATGCAAGAAGAAATGTCAGGAAAAAATGCTTTTGTTGTTGCTGCACAGGTGTGTAAATGGTGCATGGCATATTCACAGTCTCAGGCATGGACACACAAACTGGCACACATGCACAAAACCATACAAACAAGCAGAGAAAGGGCAGTTACTAACCGGTCCAAAGTTGATAAGGACTCAGTTTCACAACTTTTTATTGTATTTTTGGGAGCAAAAGAAAAAGAACAAAAATAAGTGTGAGGATCACAGAAAGAAAACAAGTGAAATTAAATGATTCAGTTGAACAAAAGAGAGGCATGCAAGAAAAGATGATCACAATAGCCATGCACTAAACACTAAAAAAGAACCTGACTGTCACTGTTCACTCCTGCTACATGACTGGACTAATGAAGATACGCTAAAAGAGGGCAGCACGAGTTAAAATAAAACACATCTATCATGGCATGTAAACATTTTTCTATATCCTGACAGCATATTTTATTTTAAAACTTTTAAGAGTCTGTAGATAAAAATTCTGTCAAATGATAAAAATCAACAATTATAGTGATATTAAATACGTACTAAAAGGACAGATGCCGCAGTCTAAATAGTATCTCAAAATGCGACCGCGTTGATAACAGGTTGTTTAAAACACAAACTAGATTGGAAAGTCTCACCAGATCATAAGTACTGTTAACTACAGGGAGCTGATAACTGGAAATGCCAACAACTTGTGCTGACCTTCTGGGTGCTAAAGTGGAAAGCCCATACCTCTCTAGCACCGTGCCGCTGGTTGTGGTTGGTGTGGCTATGTCTCCATCAGAGGTGCCATTGCCCTGGTTCAGGCTGGGACTGCAGACGTTGTTCACTGAGGCGGAGGAGAAGTCCTCAGGGGGATCCTCGGGCCAGCCAAACTGCTCCTTGGTTTTACCGTAGATTTTGACTGAATCAAGCATGGTGACTCCAGCCGGATCGACAGACGCTCCAACTTTAAAACAAACAAGAACACGAAACTGTATCAAAAGATACAACAATCTCCAAAACAAAGACTGAGGACATGAGACTGCTAGGTGTACAATCAATCTACATAATGACACAACAGTTTGGTTAATGAAAAGATTCCCAAATCCTGTCAGCAGGCCAGAGTGCACAGAGAGAGAGCCTGAGCTTTCCACCGTAAAAAAATCTTCTACTGTTTGCAGGATTTAAAGCAAATATCTGAGATGTCAGCAGAATTAATTTTACATTACATGTTAAGGAATTAAGACGGTGACAATAACAAAGAAGAAAGAGAGCGCAGTACTTTACCAAGACTGTTCATTCCCTGACCTTGCGCTGAGCACAGGCATGAGTTCTGCATGTGTACGTTATGTACGGATACTGGATCACGTGACCTAAATATGTAGCAGGCGGCAGGAATTGATCGGATTCAGAAACACCCCCACAAGTTAATCAGTTGTTCCTTGTATCATTTCTGATGGATAAGTCCTGATAAGTCCTCAGTGGTGGATTTGTAGTAGGATCACAATCATGTGATCATCAGCAGGCAGCTGATGTAGTGTTCACCTGTTGTCATGGTTACAGTGATGCTGTGCTGCTATCTGGCAATGATACAGAAATCCTTAACAAATCGGTGGATCTAGACTATAAGCCGCATCACTGCCAAAATCTAATGAGGTGGTCCTTGTGTCATGCCACGTTTCTTGGCGGAGTACGTAAATTATTTAGCCTGTTGGATATTGTAAAAAAATGCATTCGACTCATTAATAATTTAACTTTGCAGCTTTCATGATGATATATTTTACCCTTAATTGGAAGAGGCATAATAATCAGCAACAAAATATCTATCAACAGCTAGCAGGCAAATATAATCACTGCACACTTGTGAACTCACTGAATATGGACAGCTTCTTGTCGGCCTGCAGGGCCTCCTCTCTTGTGAAGGGGAAGTCAAACCAGCGGGCTCTTGTCAGGTTTATCTGCATGGTGCGACCGAAGACCTCCACATAGGAAGGAGCCCTCTCAATGGCCTGAGTCCCCACCTGCACCCGCATGCCGGTCATCACCATCGAACTGTTGTTGTTCACTGCTTCCACAGTGAATCCCCCAGGCTGGGAGGAAATAAGAAGCAAACCAGAGTCATGACAACAGTTCTGTAGGCATCTATGAACAATCTCATGTCTGTGGCAGTGTTAAACGCCTTTTCTGACACATAATCATTAAGTTTAAATGTCCCTACCTTTGTGTTGGCCACATACATCCCTGTGGAGTTGAGCCTGTGTTTGATCTGCTGTCCGTTGTAGACCTGCAGCAAGTCATTGCCCCCAAACTCCACCTCTGTCAGCTGCTGGTTGTGCTCAAAGAAGTCCACGGGGAACGTCACCTGACTGGAGGTCCGGGTGGCTGGAAGGAAAATCATTGCATTGAAATTAGAGAACTCTGGGAGTATAGTAAACATGGTGTCAGCAAACAGTTTCCTGCAAACACAGTAGCACATTTCCAGTAGGTGCATTTCAACTAATGCAGCTTATCTACTACACGCACTAAGGACAACCTGAAGAAAGCACCAAGGTCATGTAGAAATGTTGATGAAAACTGTTAAAGACCCAAACCCTGGGCTGAAGTGGACTTTTAAAACAAGTATTAACTAGGTGTGACAGTCTTGCTGCTTCAAGTTGTGTGTTTGCTATATATCCTGGGATCTAAGACAAGTTATTTTGATCATAAAGTAAAATTGTTCTTTTGTTGTTATGCATCTAATTTTTGTAATAGTTTGTCGTTTTTGTTGATTTTCCCATGTTTTTGTTGTTTTGTTTCTCATTTGTGTCATTTTGTGACACATTTTAGTAATGTTTAGTCTTATTTTTGTTGTTTTCTGTCTTTTTTTGTCTGACTTTGGTTGTTTGTCCCTTGTTTTTGTTGTTTTGCGTTTTTAGTCATTTTGTTTCTGGCTTCTGTCATTTTTTTGCTCGTTTTTGTTGTTTGTCCATTTTTTTGGCGCTTTGTAAATTTTTGTCTCATTTTTTTGTCTCATTTTGTTGTGTTTCATTTTCTGTCATTTTGTCTCTCGTTTTTGTAATATCTTGTCTTGTTGTTTTTTTGTCTTTTTTTTGTCTGAATTTTGATCATAAAGTGAAATACTACATCATTCAGTTCCAGATACCATAGATTAAGTGATTTGTGCCTTTTTGTAGATCTACTGTGATCTGGAAGTTGTAATGTGTAAATGATAAACTGAAGCATAATGTTGTTGAAACTGAATTTATCTTTCTTAAGAAATTTCAGGTTGTTAGTAATGTTATGTAAAAAGATAATTCCTTAAATGTGAACGCTTTTTACATTAAAACAAGGGAAAAATTGTGTTGTGTTTATTATATATCCTGGGATCTCGTTGCTTATGCATGTCCAGATATAAAAAAACGCCGTTTAAAAACTTACTAGCAGCAGCAGCTTTGCGCTTGCGGACCGGCTTCATGATACTGATGCCACAGCTGGGCTGCAGCGAGGGCTGAAGCCAGTACGAGGTGTTGTCCACGTTGGCCATGTAGATTCGCAGGCTTCCATCCTCACAGAGAAGAATCATGGTAGTGCGCTGCTGCTCATTACTGGCAGTGTGTCGGATGGCTACCATATCTTGAATCTGTGGAAAAAACAAAAAAAATGGAGTGTTCACCTTAGGAAATGGAAAAACAATCAAATTGAAACTTACACATGGTCTACAAGAGTAAAAGTTTTGGGTTTACACAACAGAGTTTTACTTTTTTTTGCCATTTATTGAAGCTGTAGTCACCACACTGTAACCTGACTCATAGTAAACGACCCTTACCTTAGCTTTGGCTGGCAGAGTTTTAATCTCCTGAATCAGAAAGGTGTCTGGTTTGACCATGATAACAAGCGGTATGCCTGTCGTCTGCTGCACGCAGCACACCAGGCCTGGGTGGTTCATGACCTCGGACCACTGGCACAGAGCAGGTGACACCTTACTGCTGCCACCGTTGGAGCTAAAGAAAGCAGCGGGACAAGTCGGTGTTACTTCATTCTGTTGTCTATGACAGTTTCCAGATGAAGTGCAGTAAGTTAGGAAGCCATATATATTTGTTTAAGAAGCATTACCCTTTGATGTTGATGGGGAAGAGCCTCTGCACTTCAGTTGTGCTGCGACTCACTGTGGCAGCAAAAGACTTCCCTTGGCTGTAGCTGAAGAAAAGCATCTGAAGGACATGGGAGTAATAGACAGACACACCGCCGCCGGCCACCTGCCCGTTGCTATCCTGGAGTTACAGAGAAAGAAATGACCTCAATTCTGCTTTCTACAACTCAGCATTTTCAAGATACACAAAACGCTGAATTGAAGTGGTCTATCAACACCAAACAAATATTCCAAAATATGATGAAGCAATTACAGATGAGGATTGGCTTAATATGTAGAAGATTCATCACACATCCACTAGTTTGCAGATATGGAGAGTTCTCCTGGAAAAATCTGGCATGTTTCTTTATTACACCAAAGATAAAACATAAACAGTTAAACCCACATCAGAAATGTTGGCGAGAGTGTGGAGAAGTTGATGTAGATCACTCATATGTTTTTTGGAAATGTCAGAAAATAACTGTGTATGCAAAGATCTACAACAAATAACGGGTTAGAAGATCCCTTTGACTTGCAGTGTGCTTTATCTTTGTAATTTCTCTGAAGAGTGTGATGGGAAATGACATATATTTAATCAAAATGCTGCTAGTGGCATGTAAAAAAGCCATAACGAGAAACTGGGGGATAACAGGACCACCAACAAAAGACCAATTGTTGAAAATTACTGAGGAAATCTACATAATGGAAAAACTAACTCACAAACTGAGACTACAGGAAACACAAATGGACAAAAATGGACCAACTGGACAAAATACAGGACTGTAAATGGCAATGTTGGAGGGGAATAAAGAGTAAATTATGATTAACAGGACTGAAGGATGATGTAGATGCTCTGTTACAACCCAGGAATTGTTCAGTTGCTTTGTTTGTTTTTCTTGGTTTGTGTAGTTGCATAAAAATAAATAAAAACTTGAGTAAAAAAACACGATAAAGCAATGTATGCACTGCAGGGTGGAAATAGCATAGACCTTTTTAAAATGTCGTTAACACATTGCACAATTTCAACATGGCATAATTTTAAAGATATATTTCTGTTTTCAAAACATAGAATTAATTCACCTTCAAGTCTTCGTGGGCTATCTCCAAGACATTTGTGACATAGAAGGGGCCATGCTGAGCACTGCTAGATTCGTCCATGATCTGAGTGTACATGTAACCTGCTGATGACATTATTACGATGATGTTCTTGCCCTCCTCATTGAAAAGGAAGGTAGCATCTCGGATCTTGGAACTTGGGAGGAGGAAGTAGTACATGGGGCTCAGGGCATCCACCGACAAGTCATAGATCTGTTTGACAAAGGAGACAGATAAAAAACACAAGTAATAAATAAATGTTGTAGTGCCTCCTAGACTGCCTTCCCAAATGAAAGTATAATTACATGAAACAAGCAATAATTAGTTAATACATTTATTGAACTTAAAGAGCATGTGCATGTCTATTCTTTTAATACACACCTTGACAAAGTCAGCGGTGATGATGGCGAGTTCAGTCTGCGAGCCCGGCAGCCAGATCGCTTTGATGATGAAGTTGCCTGTAGCCAGTTGTGGGTGCAACACCAGATGATCTGACACAGAACCCGTGCTGCTGAACGTTAGGACATGACAGTCCTGGAAAAAATGGAAGATAAAAGACATGATGGTTAAGTACCATATTCCTACAGTAAACATTAGTACACAAAGGAACTGAGTATCATGAATATCTATGACAGACTCCAGAATATTTTCTAATCTGCACTAAGTTTTCTAGTTCTGGGTGTGGAAAAAAACGCAATAAAAACAATAATGCTAAATTTTAGAAGAAGCTGGTTTTCTGACCTTGAGGCCGCAGACAGCCAGGTAATCTTCATTACAAGGGTTTCCTGTGAGGCTGAGGACAGTGAAAGGGACGGGCGCCGAGGCCAGACGGGTCAGAGTCAGCTTTCTCTTGCTGGAGTCGGCTTGCTTCAGGAGAGTGGACAGCTGTAGAACTGTTATCTGTCAGGTGGGAGACGGAGAGAAAATGGGTCAGGTGTTTTGTTCCAAGACCAAAAACTCTCAAAAGACAAAAAATCTAATTATTAAAATTATGTACACAGTTATAACAAAATAAAGGACTATAACTACAAAGAAAACTAAACAGGAATGCACATTTAGGAGACTTAAAATCATTGTTATTTTTTGCAGCTGCACGGCAACAACACAAGTGCAGATATTACTTTTCTGATCAGAGTGCTCCATTCCACGGTGAAGTGGATAATAATTTAAATAATTCAAACCCCAAATTTCTGAAAATTTGCAAAACCTTCAGGAAGAAAATTCCAATAGTTCCTTAAAAGTTACCCTTAAAAGTTTGATTTTAAAAAATCCCCCAAATTTGGCAAGAAAATTTGTGTAAATATTTTCAAAAAATGAGTAAAAATCTTCCAAAAAAATTCCTAAAAATATCTAGTGATTCCACATATATCAGTAAAACTTCTAATATTTTCTTTAAGAACATTCACAAAAAATCAACTTTTGTGATTTTTTGTGAATGCTCTTAAGAAGCATTTTTAACTTTTCTTTTTTTCCACAAAAAAATGTTCAAAGATTTCCCAAAAATGTTGAAAACGTGGACATCAGAAGTTTCACTGTGAAAATATTTTTCCCCCCACATTTTTAAACGGGTCGATTTTGACCCACAGGACGACAGGAGGGTTAATGGAACCCAGAGTTGATTAGATTCTGCTTACTTTTCCCTTCTCGTGGCTAACTGCTAGGTGCTGACGGCGACCATGGGGTGAAGACAGGACACACATGGCAACACGGCGTAGAACATGTGCACTGATGAGCTGGCGTATAGTTTGGCCCTGATCTCCACTGTAGTTCATCCTCACATTCTCAAAAGCTCCCTCCTGAGAGCCAAGCGTGGGCACCTGAGGAAAAGAGCAGGAATTAAAACGGAACTCCTGCACATAAAGTTTATTTTCATTTGATGCTGACTCTAATCATGTTTTGATGAATGATTGAGGAGCTCATCGTACCATTAACTGGTCTGTCATCTCCACATTTTTGTCCTGAGTGTGCAGCTCGTTGAGGGCTTGCTGAGCTCGGCTACTGCTTCCGACTGCTGACGCCTGCTGGAAGTTGGTCTGGATGGCTTCCATGAGAAACATAAGCATCTCCAGTATGACGGCAGCAGTGGATGATCCCATCTGTTACGGAAAGAGAGAGCCAAAAGCATAGGTCAGACCACATAGAGCAGGGGTGTCAAACATACGGCTCGCGGGCCAAAACCGGCCAGCCAGAGGGTCCAATCCGGCCCACGGGACGACTTTGTAAAGTGTAAAAATTAGAGAAGCTATTAACTGCAGTAAAACTATAAATTTAAAATCATTTCTGGAACATGACAACTTGTTTTGATCATAAAGTAAAATACTAGATTGTTCATTGATCTTTTGTCGTTTTGTGTCTCATTTTTGTCATATTTTATCTTGTTTTTGTTGTTTTTAGTCTTTTTTATCTGACTTTTGTTTGTCCCACGTTTTTGTTGTTTTGTGTTACCTTTTTATCTCGCTTGTGTTTTTCGTCTTATTTTTGTCACTTTGTGTTTCACATTATTCAATGTTTTGTGCATCATTTTTGTTATTTTGTGGGGATTTTTTTGCCTCACTTGTGTCTTTTGTCTATTTTTTAGTCATTTTGTTTCTCGCTTCTGTCAGTTTTTGTCTCATTTTTGTCACTTCTTACTGTATTCTCTAATTTTTCATCTATTTTTTTGTTTTGTTAGGTGTT
The DNA here is from genome assembly GCF_022539595.1 of Amphiprion ocellaris. Taxonomy (NCBI): domain Eukaryota; kingdom Metazoa; phylum Chordata; class Actinopteri; family Pomacentridae; genus Amphiprion; species Amphiprion ocellaris. The sequence continues at coordinate 36,353,512 of NC_072773.1, read as the reverse complement.
TCAATTTCTGTCATTTTGTGTCTCGCTTTTGAAATATCTTGTCTTGTGTTTATTGTTTTTTGTCTTTGTCTGAATTTTGTCATTTTGATCATAAAGTAAAATACTATATTGTTCATTTCCAGATACCACAGATTAAATGATTTGTGCCCTTTTGTAGATCTACTGTGATCTGGAAGTTGTAATGTGTAAATGATAAACTGAAGCATAATGCTGTTGAAACTGAATTTATCTTTAAGAAATTTCAGGTTGTTCATAATGTTATGTAAAAATATTTCCTTAAATGTGAACGTTTTTTGCACTAAAACAAGGGAAAAAAATTGGATTTGTGGTTATTTATAGGTTACTATGCTGTGATTTTACTGGTGGGGGCCACTTTAGATCAAATTGGATTGAATGTGGCTCCTGAACTAAAATAAGTTTGACACCGCTCGCATAGAGTGTAGCGCATAAATTCTCAAGGTCTTAAGAGACACCATACAGCGACACTTATAGTCATAAATTTATAAAAGAAGAACAGTCTCTAACCACTTGTGTTATCAGCTCTTCCTGGCAGCCCTCGATGCTCTTGCACACGCTGCTCTTCTTGGGTCGGTCCTCATCACCGGGTTTGCCGTCACAGATGGTGACCTTGCCCTTGTCAGAGGGGGAGGCATTCTGGTGGCGAATAGCACTCTCAGGCATGCGCAGCTCACTCTGGAAAGCCGAAGACTCCTTTAGAGTGGAGCCCATGCCGCTGCTCGGGCTGCGTTTGACCAGGGCCTGCAGATAAAGCAACCCAGTAAAACAGCGAGAAATATAATAATGTCTAAACTCACATGTAAGTATATGGCAGATGGCAGCACATCAAATGCAATAGTTTCACATTAGATCATCTTTGTTCAGCTTCTTTACAATTAAGATTATCTGAGTTTGGTTGCTAGCTTCTCCACAATGTGGAGTAAATAATCAAAATGGTAAGAGACATTGTGTTTGATGGAGGTGTACTTTATCTGAACTGCAAACAAAAATCACAGACTGACACTACTGACACGAATGTCACTGGAACCATAAACTATACTCATTATAGGAATTTGCTGCATGCCAATACATCTACTTTCACTTTGTTATCCACTTAGAGGATTGCAAACCTCTAGTCGTAATATAAACAATTGCAAAATAAATGTATTAGAAGCAATTGTAATCACAACACTAACAGAAGAAAACATTGCAAATAACAAGAGCAAACAAAGAATGCTTAAGGCCTATCATAAATCTTATGAAACGGTAAACTGAAGATAAAATGTAGTCGATGGTTTGTTCTTCGTCACATGCACATTCAAAAAAAAATCCATCATTTAAGAATAACTAGGGTAGCTGGCCTTTTCAGTACATAAAACGTTGACAACAGACATTCATAACATGATTCCTCTCATTTTCTGGCCACGTGTGTGGGCTAGCTATAACCCTGATCAAATGAAATGACTGGATGGAAGTCAATGGGGAATGACTTGCAAGCCAAAGTTACCGCTGTTGTTCTCTTCCCATGATGACCTGAGGTATTCGGTCTCACCTGGCAGCTGCCATCCTCTTTGGCACCGCAGTCACAGAAGAAAGAGCCATATTTGGCATAGGAGATCTCATGGTCTTTGTGACAGACCTTGGCGCACACTGTGCACACACCTACCCCATCCACCATCTTACAGGTGTGACAGTGGTACCTGCAGGATGGAAAGTACAGTGAATGCTACATAATGCAATGCTACAACGAACTGTCATCAGCAAACAGTGTTGGAAAGTCTTCTATGTTTCTGTTACTTTATTGTGAAACTATTTTGGTTATGACGTCACTTGCTTTCCAAGTCCCCTCTGTACTGAGAGCGCATATTACAGATTGGATGCCCCTCGTGTGCGTGCATAAGCTGAAGTAAGTGACATTGTGTGTAAATATTGCTTTCATAACTGCTTAGGCATTGTTTAGTTGAACCCCTTTCTAATCCTGTGTTTATGTGCAAGTTTTAGCACTTTTGAGTGAAGATGCTAATTAGGCCCATGTGACAGTGTCATAACCTACTGTGCAGGTGTACATTTTATTATGCCTCCCAACCTGTATTTCTGCATGTTTGGAAAGTGTTTATCTGTTTCATATTATGTGTAGTTTATTCTCCATATGTGCCGAATGCATTTACATTAGTAGTTTGCCCATGCGGTCTCAGGTAACATGCAGTTGCGGTCTGCGCCCGCTAGAGGGAGACACAGACCACCAGATCACATTAAAATCCCCAGTTTCATCTCAACCTTGTTATTAACCTCTTACATTCTGGACACTTGTTGAAATTAGTGTCTTTTGGGGTTTTTTTTGACCAAATTATTATATTTTCTTTCAGAAACTACAATGTTTATGATTGTACTATATAATTTAACTATTTGTGAAATATTGTTTTGTTTGTTTCCTTTGGAGACCACACACCCCTATACTCCTTCAACCTATTCATACTGCATCCAGCCCGTCCTGTCCAACTTCATATTAAAGTTCTTGGAAATACTCTCCGTGCCCTTCTCTCTGACCGGAGCTCTGTCGATAGTAGCTATCGGACCAGAAACATCCCTTCAGAGTGTCCCACTCTATCACAAACAGATTGTTTCCCAAAACCCAAGCTCAGCTCAGAGAAACCGTCAATATGTTGTTCCCAGGTTGGTTTAGACTCTATAGAGACTGTAACTGCATACAGGCATCCAGGTGTGGGGAACTTGGAACTGAACTTCACTAGTTAGCTGCACTATACAATAAAAAACACATTACAAATAAACAATAACGATTTGTAATATTATTCCGCATATGTAGGTGCAAGGAAAAGTAAGAAATTAAAATTTTGTGTATCATTTCTTCACTAAATCGACAGTGTGGAGTCATCCTGTTTTCATGGGTTTTGACAAACACCGATAATTTTTCTCATTTATATACTGAACACGTATGGATCCAGAGTTTTTCCTTCATTCTAAGCTATGAAAGTTTTCCTGTGTGACAAATCTTACCTCTGACTTTGTAAAAAATTCCATTAGTTGATCATGATTTAAAAGAACAACCTGTGGTCTCATTCAAGATTAACACCAAAATCACAGCCAACAATAAACGTCTCTTTACCAGTGCTGATTCATGAACTCCTTCTGAGTAATGGTGAAGGTGCAGAGTTTGTTGCAAAGCGAGTCTTCATCCTGTGAAATGGTGACATACATGTTAATATGGATTGTTCCGGATAACAGATGAATGGATGGATAAAAACAAAGCTGAGGAGAAAAACAAAGACTGCATCATTTATGCATTTTAACTTTTCTATGTGGTAGTTTCATTACATGTTGTCCTTTAAAGCACTGTTTCAAGCACCTAATTATTACTGCAAATACATCAGTTTCAAATATAAATCATTAATCTTCATCATAAATAGGGGTTTAACATCAATAAACCCCTATTCCAGTGAACAATACTTTGGCTTTTGTATGCATTTAAGAAACACAAAATCCCATTTCACATAAAGGCACTTTGGACAACCATGTACTGATAATTTCATTGTAGTAGTATTCACAACTCCTTTTGATTCCACAGGATTACATATTTTGTAGTATGCACTATGCAGGAATAAATGAATGACATCTTACAGAGTCTTCTGCCTGGGAATCATCCTCCTCTACTGCAAGTTCCTCCACCCAGTCTGAGTCTACTTCCATGGCCTTCTCTTCTCCCTCCATTAGCAGCGCTGAGTTGCCCTGGCCACTGCTTTGCCGCAAGGCATTCATCACATCAGCCAAGTAGGAGATGATGTGGCATGAGCATTCCAGCATGCTGGCGTGCTGGAATTTAAAAAAAAGGTCTACATCAACTGCTGCTAATATCTGAATATGTCAATAAGTCCCTTTGGAACTATCAGGTGGGAAAGACAGGCTGGGTCATTGTTAAAAATAAAATAACACCTTGGTGAAGTCAAATACTAATCTTGTAAACTGCTGATGTTATATATCTGTAATTAGTATTATTATGTAATACATGATAAATTAAAAGAAACGTACCTTTCCATGGGACAAGTTTGTGCTCACTTTTTCCACGACATTCTTCTGTGTTAAATACTTTTTGCTGCAAAGCAGGTAATTTCAAATTAATATTCAAAACTGTAACTATCTGATAATAGTTAGATCACCCAAACTATGACATTTTAATTAAAATGTTCCATTTATGAGCAGTTTTTCTCACAAGTTTAGCTGTAGTCAAACTGCCAAATAAGAAAACACACAATTCCATCATGTAAATTAGATGAAAAAATGTGACAAGACACGGACCACCATGTCTGTGAAACTGGTTTCTTACCATCTTGTCAGCCAGTCAATAGCTGCCCTGTGCAGCTGGAGGTGTCCAGCCCCCTGTCCAGCACTGGCGAGTGTTGCCATGATGACCATGAGCTCAGGAAAACCTGTTCCATCTCCATTGGCCAACATGTCTGTTGCCATGGGAATAAGTGTGCTGAGGAGGACCGTGCACACTCCCTCGCCCACCTGGCTGTTGTCTCGCACGATATGAGTAGTGAGCAGCTGCAGAAGCTGCCGGTTTTCTTGCACAATTTCCAACTGCTCCGAGTCCTTTGGTGGAGTCGCCGTCATGCGTGTGAGCCAGGACTGCAGACGAGAGGGTTCCACACAGGCCAGCTGGGCCAGAGAACCACACAGACACAACAGGCTGGGGTTTGGACTCTTCTCCGCTGGGGATGACAACATCACCGTAGCATTAGATACATAGATATATGTAGTGTACTGTTGTAATATTTTAATGTAAGAACTGTTTTTTTTTTTTTTTTTTGCAAAGGAACTTCTTTCATGAGTAGAAACAGGTGCCAAACCGTGCAAATTCTAAGGTGTGGTAAACTGTATGGTATTCTCATCTATACAACTTTCACTTGTCATCCCTCTATATCAGGGTTGTCCAACATGCGGCCCGTGGGCCAAAACCGGCCCACCAGAGGGTCCAATTCGGAACGCAAAGTGGAAAAATTCCAGAGAAGACATTAACTGCAGATTGTAAATTAGTAAAACTATAAATTTAAAATCATTTCTAGACCATGACAAGTTGTTGTGATCATAAAGTAAAATACTAGATTGTTCATTGTTCTTTTGTCATTTTGTGTCTCATTTTTCTAATATTTTGTCTTGTTTTTGTTGTTTGTTGTTTCACACAAACTAGTCTATTTAAAGTGCAATTCGGCCTTTAGATAGCATTGTATTGCTTGAAATCAACTCTGACAAAAGTAGACTTACTGAGCTGGAAAAGCTTGGTGAAGAATTTCAGCACCCTGTTACAGAACTTTGCAGACAGGTTTTCATTGGCTGTTGCCATCATAATCTGGACAAGCTCCCCACTGGAAAAGAACAAACACAAAATATGTGAAGTAGCCGTATAAATTAGCATTAATGCAGTCTGATTTATCAGTCGAGTACATACCTGAATGAAAAGAACTCTTCCATCGCCTTTCGCACCTGACTGCTTTCAAGCTGTTTTTCAAGGTACTGCAGGCATTCCTCAAGGACAGACTCATCCAAACCACTACAAATGAGAGACAAAACCTTGTCAGAGCAACCAACTGAAAACAACAACAATAAAAGTGCAGGCTAGTAAACAAAAAACAATGTGCTAAAAAGGACAAACACCAGTTTTACACCAAGAAATGTAGGTTTAATTAACGGATCACATCACAGATGGGGTACCTGTTGGGGTCTGAGTGATTTGCAATGATGTTGTAACATCCAGTCACCAAACGCTCGTAGATCCGAGCCAGGAAGGCGTCAGACTCTGACGGGCCGAGGATACGCTCCAGGGAGGTGCTGCTGATCTCAGCTACGCTCTCTGTGCTGCTCTCCAGGAGGAGCGGCAGCAGAGTTCCTACAACCTGTGAAGGATTCAGCTCCTCCGTACTGAAAAGAGAAACAAGCAGCAATGTTAGCTTGCCGTAAGTGTTGTTAATGAACCTGTTCACTATAACCAGCTGTTAATGTATGTTATATAGATCTTAAACATAAGTGGACAAACACTTACACAATGAGGTCACCAGTGAGGCGAACCAGTGAGAGAAGGATGTGTTTCAGAGAAGAGGCCAGAGGCAGCGACTGGCAGCTCAGTGTGCCCAGGTGAGCAGCTTGGATAGCGCTGATATAGCTCTCTGATGGAATGGTATCGTTGGCAAACGCATTTCGCTGGAAGAGAAAACACACCAGACTCTTTAGAGAGACTCTCTCGCTAAACTGTGTTTTTTTCCTCCTGTTCGTTGTAGAAAAACGTTTTGAACTGAATGCACGCATCACATTTCACTAAAACACCTAAAAACTGTCTTTTATTTTGAAATTCCTGCAGACATTTGGCTCGTCTGACTTGTAAAATCCAACTGACGCTGAAAAACTGCAGCAAAAAAAGAGCCGGTGTTAATGTTTAAAGATAATTCTACCATGATTTGACCCTTGAACCACACTTTAACTGTATTTATTGAACATTTTTATACTTTTGCTTCATTTTCCTGCTGTTTCGTTGCTTAATTATGCTTGTTTCTGTCACTGCATTTATTTAAATATTCCACCACTGTCGACTCCCAGTCATAAACTCTGGGATGCATCAGCTCCTCAGTCGTCTTCACGCTTCACATTTCCTACTTAAAATATTTGACCAAAGCTCTGTAGTGTCACACTTTCCTGGTTTTTGTATGTTATATTATGAAATGTTTCTCAGTCAGTGTGTCGTTTCAGATGTTCAGTAATTACTGCCACAATGTGTTTCGTAAAATCACCTACCATCTCTTAAGCGACATCACTTGCAACTTAAATAAATTGGTGTCAAACGTGGCCAATCAGCTGCAGTATGTAGCTGTGCATTCTCCTTTATAAGATGCTTACATAAAGGTCAAATAACTTTACCAACGTACCCATGAGCCGATGTTGGGGAATTCATTGGTGTGGACGCTGTTCCAAGTCTCACATATTGTCAGTACAGCTGATGGTAAGTTCTGCATAATACTGTGACCTGTGAAGATTCAAATTTAAAGTTTAGGTTGAAAAAAAAAAAACAGTTGTGAAAGCAAATGTACCGTGAGTGATTCTTCTACATACCCAGAATGTTGGCCTTGCAGCGAGTGGAGCCGACAGACAGAACGGCAGCATAACCTTGGAGCTTAGCATCTGTCAGCTTGTTCTCCCCTTCCTCTGGGATGTTCATTAGCAGGTAAGATCTGGTCAAAACAAGTTTGGATTAATGACTGGGCTGTGATTAAAGAACAAGACAACCACTATCATCTATTTATCATTATCAAGTCAATATCATATATTTAGCATTTACCAATTACATTCTTGTATTCCAAATTGCTAATTAAACATGGTCTTGTAAATATGCTGTTTTTTACCTTGTGAAAGCTGTGTAAATGTCAGTGAGCTGCAGCGTGGCAGGCAGCAGGTTCTTTGTAATCTCAGAGGACTTCTGGGCGTCAGCCTCAATGGCAACCTTGGACAAATGCTCATCTAAAGAAACCTGAACCTTGGAGATGACTGCATCCAGCGTGTAGATGGCTTGCAGAGAGGGCAACTGATGAAGTGGAAGGATGACATTTGGGTCCACACTTGAGAAGGTGGAAATCTGAAACAGAATCAACATTTGAAAAGGTGACAAAATGGTCAAAAATTTTATTTGGACTGGAATAGCTACACAGGTAATCGATGACTATGATGTAATCATTACCTGTCTGGCAATGTACTCCTCTGCAAGCTCCACGTCGTATTTAACAGTGCTGCACTTAGCAGCTGTCATCTCAACCAGAGAGGCTGCTTGGTCTGCTTTCATTCCCTGCTTCACCAAATGCTCCTGTCACCGAGAGACCACAAATAAAACCACAATAAAAAAAAAAAAAAGGTAGTAAAAATGATAAATGAACACATGATAAAAACTGAAGTTGAAATCAAGAAGCAATTACACTTAGTGTCCATGAATCAAACACAAACACAATATTCTTGGATTTAATTTTAAAAAAGACGAGATACCTATCCCATGCTAATATTCTGTAGTACTTTCATGCATCAACATACCTTGATCCAGTTTACATATGTAGACACCCGGAGACGTGAGGACCATCGCAGGGTGTGCAGGATGTCGCTCTCACTGGGGTCACTGCACCCGGTCTTTAGCTGCTCCATGAAGGCTTTAGAGGGCGGCAAAACTCCCAGGATCCTCCACAGTATCAGGAAGTAGTACTGAAGGGAGCAGGCCTCCTGTACAGGGAGATAAAACAAACAGTTCACCAAAGGGTGCTTAACTGTTAAAATAAACGAAGTTTCTGCTGTTGAGCTGCTGTTACTGAGCACATTCAGGACATAAAGTAAATAGTCTAGGCGGCAGGTACAAGGGAACTCACAGCTGCACTCATCTTAAGTCTTAAGCAACTTTATGTCAACCACTGGCAAGTTACTCTTCATACTTGTATAAGCTGTTCATTTAGAAACAACACAACATAGAAGTCAAATGCCAAAGTGACTGGCTAATTATAAGGTGTATGCTGCTTTTTGGAGATGTACACCAATGTCCTTGACCAAAAAATAACATAAAATCCATCAACAAAATAAAATCAGTCTGACACTTTGGGGCCTACAGCCTGGTCTTACAACTTTGCAATAAAGACACAAACATGACTCTTCACCAACTTAACCCCTCAGATATTATCTGCTGTCCACAAGAGAACCTACAATTATGCAGACTTTACCACAGCCAAGGAGCATCATGGCACAGATCAGCAGCAAGACGGTAGATGCCAGATGATTGGTAACAATAAGAGCACACTATAAAAGTCTGACCAATGTGCCAAGTACAGTTACTCAGGTGTTGCCCAACCAATGACCTTGATTTATTTGGTAAAAAGCATGTTTCTCACCAAGAAAATGTATTGTCACTGATGCAGCTAAAAACATTTATGGGATTTTTCACTATACATGCTATGAGAAACAATAACCACTAAAACCCCCTGAATCACGATAAAAGCAGTAAAAATCCCACAAAGAAAGCTTCAGGAAGATCCACATTATATTGTCTCAGACAAACTGGGAGACTATGTGGAAAGACTGTGTTTAGTTTATAAGGTAATAAATGATATATCTCGTCCTCTACCCTGCTCTTCATTCTGTTAAAGTATCACAAGCCTGGAATAACACACAAGAACACATGAGAAGCAGCGCGACCTGCTATTTTTTTTCCTCCATTCCAATAAAGGGATGGCCCTGTTGTAAATGAATGTACACAAAGACGGGGTCATGTGTTGCTGTCTTATCAAAGCATTTAGTTGTAAACATTGTGTCTGTTGCTGCAAACAACACCATGTCATTTCATATTGTAATGATCATAATAGAGCATGTCTTACAGTATTATGTTACTGAATTGTTTGCACAGTAGCCACTGATAATATTTTACTGTGCAGCATTATTGATTAATAATATGTTATTGCATTGCACTGTATGATATTTGTATCGAGAATGCTTCATGTTTTGTCAGTGCTAAAGAACTACAGATAAAAATTGACCTTGCCATGTTTCATATATGCAATACTGGAGGTCCTCGACTTGCGTCAGAGTTCTGTCTACAGACTGACGTAAGTCGATTTTCATGATTTTAAGTCGGAACTCTGGCGAAAATGTAAACAAAGCCGTTACGTGCGTCACAATATTGATCAGTTCTTCATAAAAGTTATGAATACCAACGACTTTCATGCATGTAAGAGTTATTGTACAAGAAGATAACAGAATATGTTGGACTGTTTTTACAACTAATAATGCCGATGTTCGTCAGTGTTTCGTCCTGTTCTGAGTGTTTTATTAAATCTAATTTCACTTTCATGGCGTGTTGCTCTCAAGACAGAATTATCGATGTACTTCTATTTTGAAGCTGTTTGTTGGTAATTGTCACTTCCTGTCCGCTACTTTGATGTGTAGCTTTACACACGTACATGCATTTTTGGACTTACTGGTTAAGTTAAAAGGATTAATTACATGTATTTATGTTGTTTTATTCTGTTTTTGCTGCAGTTTTCACTCTGTAATGGTACGACTCACAATTCATTTTGCAAGCACGAGTTTAACTAGTTGGACAGTTGCAGCTTTTACGTTGCAGTGAAGACAGCACACATGGCTTTCCTTTTCTTCCAAGCATCAGAAGAGTCTGACGTACACTTGGGAGCTATAATGAAGGACAAAAAGTTAGTGAATGTAGCACAATCCAAGGTGGCGTATAACCGTAGAATGGAAACAAATCCGTCTTACAGCGTCGCGTGACGACGTATTCATCCGTTCCGCTCGTCAACTAGTTCTACGTAACGATGAAATGCCGTAGGTTGATGACGTTGTAAATCAAGGACCCTCAGTAATATGTATTGGCATTATCAGTTAAATGAATAAACTACTTGTGGAAACAGCAACTGTGGTCTTATGCAATAAAAATGGGCTTACTTTTTGCCACTTTTCTGTTTGCAGATCAGTTTTTAAAATTGTTACTAACCATACATGAGGTGGGGCCACCCTGAGCAGGCAGCACTGCAGGCGATGGGTGCTGTTATGCAGTCTGGATAAACCTGAAATACTACCTGCTTCATGGACTCGATAACCTCGTTTGCACATCTCAGAGTTTGTTCATGTGTTGTGTTCTCACCACTGCAGTGATGGGCTTGCCGTCTTGTCTTCTTGCTGTGTCAAACTGAGAACCCGCTGCCAGGAGTGAGACGAGCCACGCGTACAGTTCATCGTACTTAACTGCTCCGTTGAATAGCTTTGGAAAAACCTACACAACAAAATATATATCACTCATATTTTAGGATACACATGTAATTTTATGATTGAAACTTGAATCAAATAAACTGAAAAAGGTCCCACTTTGCTGTCCAGTCTGCTGATGTCATCTTCAGAAGCCTCAGGGGACAGAATGCAGTAGAATTTTGGCTGAACATTTGAATCTGACATAAATAAAAAGAACAGGGGTTTTATTTTTTCATCAACTACACAGACAAGGCATAAGAACACAATCATCATGAAATGGAAAAAAGCATTCTTTCTTTGTAAGCTTTACCTGTCGAACAGTGTTTAGCCCAGTTCTCCTCTACCTCTTTGAACCCGTAGTAAAGTGGGAGACTGCTACGTTTGCCGCCTTCCTGAACAGAACTCGGTCCAGTGGATGGTGGGGTGAGGAGGTTGTACTGCACCTGTAGATATTCATGGTAAAGAAGAGTTAAATTTCCTCTCATCACACTCAGCAACACACACATTTATTGATGATTTAACAATAACGATGATTTGTACAAATAAGTGCAATCTTGCCTCACCCTGCTGTTAAACTGGGCAATCTAATCAAAATAACTCAAAATAACAAAGTCTAGAGATCACAGATATATCTAAATCTGCCATATTATCTAAATCAGTAGTTGCTCTGAAGAGATTAACTGGAAACATGACTGTAGATATTTTTCTATTAAAATTAGGATGGATTATTTTAGTTTGTTCTGGATTTTTAAATTAAAGACCATAATGGGTTGTTTTTTACTTTATGACACGCCTTAGAAACACCTACCAAACACAAAACAACTTAATTTATGCTATTTACAATCTGGACAATAATATTTAGCCACTAACCTGCTCAAAAAGGTACAGCGGCGCCTTTGAGTAGTGGCGAAGCAGGTAGTCAAAAACCAGCAGCAGGCGGGCCAGGTTGAGGGGGACGGCCTTCAGCTGGGAGTCTCTGCTCTGGGCCACTTCAGTGATGGCCTGGGTGACCAGAGTGAGGACGGATCGACGACCGCGTTCTGACAGATTGTGGAAAAGGAGCAGCAGGAGCTGGAGGTGCTCAACATTAAGGTCGTCTTCTCCGTGAAGAGAACCCTGGATGGTGTGTTGCTTCAAGGTTCCCAAAAATCTGAGCGTAGCAAAGGAAAAAGGTACCATTGAGGAAAAACAGGAAAACATTTCATATATGTTGGCAAGTGATTTCAGAGTTTACAGTCCCATTATTTATCATGCATGGGTCACAACAATACTAACTGATATCTAGATCGGTGAATTAAACCATTAAACCTAATAGCCATATGAGAATGCCATGATTGCCATACCTTTCCCAGACTTTCATACACTCAGGCACATCTGGTTCTCCTTGTACGCTAGCTTTGTGCTGCCATATGAGGAGAAGTCTGGAGAGTACTGATAGTGATTGTGGGTGAATGTAGAGGGGCCAGGGACCCTCTGAAAAGGGGGCAACGCCCAACTGCTGAAGAAGGGTGTTCTGCAAATCACAAACAGATACATTTAAACTACAGTGACATTGAACAACTAAAGGTACATGTCCACTAGATCCGGAAATTTCCTGCATCTCATTCATTGTCTACTGTGTTGCATGCTGGTCCAGTTGCAGTGCGTTTTGAGCTGCGATCTGGTGCATCTCCTCAGAGCAGGCCGCAGCTCATTTGCATAAAGTAGACTTGACTTCTATTTTATGCAAATTCGATGCAGCGTGCAGAGGTCCGACGCATCGTGAAACTTTCGTTAAACGTCTAAACGAGCCATCGTTGAACTAAAACCAGGACAGATTCAGCTGCTGCACAGCTTATTTCTTGCCTCAAATGCTTACAGAAATACTTTTCGCTAAACTGTTTTCATAATAAGAGACAAAGTTTGCGACTGAGCCGCCTTGAAATCCAGGAGCAGACAGCTCCCGAGTCGATGCGTTTGTCCTATCAGGGGCAGGATAGTTGGAGAGGAAGGTCAGCAGGAGTTGAACGCCGGCTACTGGGCTCAAGCACACGCCCACCAAACGGCCGATTTTCAGATGTGGTGCGTTTACATGCAGGAAAAACGCATCTAGTGGACACGTAGCATAACTCTTGTCACTCTAATTGTGAGTTAATCACAGCAATTATTGGTCAAAAGTCTCGTTCTGAAAAACAAATTTCTCTTACCTGCAGTGCTGGGGATGGGAGGTCTGATGTCACAAGAGTGTGGTTGAAGTGATACAGAGCCAAAGAAAACACTTCATCTGAAGAGCCTAAAGAAAAAAAAAACTTATTAGTGGCATAACTAGTGACATCTATTACTGGATAGTAACTCTGGTGTGCAGTTCTACTAAAAGGAAATTTCATAATCTGAATGATAAGCTATCAGTCACACCTTTGACATCTTTGTCCACGTCCTTGATGATGCTGGCCAGCGTAGCCATGTGTTGCTCGGTAAGAGAGACGCTCAGGTAGTTGCGGATGAAGTTGTTCCTGGACTTCAGCATTGAGGTTGTGATGAAGTTCAGAATACTAGAGGCTAAACTGAGAAACTACAGGAACAAACAATTATGAGTTAGTGATCAGACACAGGAGAAAAATGAGAAACTTTCATAACCCCAAAAATGTAATGACAATAACACTAAATGTTATGTGTGAACTCGGGCTGCAACTTTTCACAGATGATGGTTCTCTTGATTAGTTTGGTCAACAAAATATCAGAAAACAGTGAAAAAAGTTCATCTGGTGACATCCTTAAATGCCGTTTTGTCCATAACCCAGAGGTAATCAGTTTACTGTCAAAAAAAATAGAAAATATTCTAATTCAAACAGCCAGAATTAGAGAATTTAGACTTCTTCTTCTTAGAAATGCAATAAAAATTGGTCATGATTAATTTAATAGACCACAACTAATCGAACAATTGTTGTAGCTTTTGTGTTAAACTGTATGTTCTCCAGCATTTCTTATATACAGCATGTTTGTTTTCAAGTGTTTTCAGATGCAACTGCTGCAAATTCAACCATCTCAAGATTGTTTATTACACTATGAGTCGAGAGACACTTCAGTGCTATTATAAAAAGAAGCGTTCTGTTTACTGTGCAGTTAATATAGCAGCATTATACTGTTTGCTGTTAGATGCACAAGAGAGACGCTTCACCAGTTCTGGATCTTTACGGCCGGCTAGAATGTTGCCGTTCTCGCTTGGATTCTGCTTGCTGGGGCTCTTCAGTCTGGGAGAGGTCTCCAGGGGTGGAGGAGGCGGTGGAGGTGGAGGGGCCACTTTGTCTTTGGTGGGCGAAATTGTCTCTTCAAACCAAAGCCCCAAGATGGGTTCGCTGTCGTCATCTGTCGAGAAAGGCAGATTATTCATTTACATTTCTTAAAGCGGAGGTGAGAAATTTTCTGAAACCTACATGGTGGTTGTGGAGTGGTAGTGGTGTCATCAAAAGGGGAACACGTAAAAAGCTTCACACTGGTTTATGACACCTACAACACAGTGCAGGCAGTGGACAAAAGCCAAAGACTGCAATAAATAATGAACATGTACTGACGGTCTGTCGGTGAACATCCACTAGAACATTCTTCTAAAAACAGAGCCCATTTAATATACTTGCTCTTCTTTTCTACAAATACACATTTAATACCATCAAAAGCTCACGCTATAGTGGTTTTCTGTCACCACAGTTGCTGGGAAAAGTTCCTCCATATTTTCATAGCCAATATCATTCCTGACAATAATCTTACAGTATTATGGGCACTAAATTATGTTTCACTAGAAATGAATATGTTCTTTACCTAAAGTAATGTTTAAACTCCATTTGTTAATTGGGAAAAGATATATTAAGGATTAATCAAAGCTGGATACTGTACTTAAACCGTCTTAAAAATGTAAAAATTTCAGCATGCAATATTGAATTCTTGCTGTCTTAGTGTGTGCTCTTATACATGCTTTTCTGCAACGACGACAAACAATGCTGGGATCAGATTCACACTTGATGCAACACACACGTCTCGTTATTCTCCAATGAACTCTATCTGCTGACTTGAAAACACATCACTGCTGCATTATTACATGGCAGAAAGCATCGTGTTACAATCAACATTTCACAGGCGTTGGATTTTTATGCACCAGCAGCATGCATCAGCTAGAACAAGTAGCCATTTTAAACGATCATCAAATATTAGTGTTTCAAATTTGGAAGCTATCTGCATTTTCAACAACTGGACTAAATCATATTTTGATAAATTAGAACAAGGTTGATTAAGTGACATGGCCAACCACCTATACAAGATAATAAATCACTTTATTGGCTCTGAACCAAAAAAAATAATAAAAAATCAATTCTACCAATAAATGTTGACACTCAGTAATGAAAACCTGACAAGGTCTGGAACAAAACAGCACATATGTAATGAGTATTGAATGTAGGTACCACTTTTGACACAAAGGTAACATTTAATTCCTTCTTCAGCTTCACTGCTCACCTCCCCTGATGTGTCACGACAAATCTGTCGGACGTGGACGAATCTGAATCGATACACAAACGTCCAAATTTTGATTATTTCAATCTGTTAATTAAAGTAATACGGAAGGTTCTAAATAATGTGGAACTAAGAAGCGCGGTACACGTCATCTCTGGGACACTTTGGGATGCGCACCTGGAGCGGACACGCCAACACGAGGAAAACAAACCTGTCTGACCTCCTCCCACCTCGCCGTGAGATCTGAACAGCTCCTTCTAATTTAAAAGCAGACGTGTGGAAACACTTTGACCATTTATTTTGGTATAGCAAAATGTTGGGTTTTTTTTGTCAATGACTGATTACTGTTAATACTGATATTTATTACTGTTTTGCACAAATTTTTTAACTTTCCACTCTTCACGCATTTCCATTAGTTTAATAAAATATCATGGAAATTAATTCAGTTCTTGTTTCTTAATACAAATGCACTGTTTTTAAAAACTGCAAGTGATGAATGCTTATTCAGCGAGACAAAAAGAAATGTGTGATGTGAAAAAGTGCATCAATATACATAAATTAACCCTTTAACACCCAAGGGTCATACAGGCCGCCTGGACTTCTTTATTTGGGCTGTAAAAGAGTCAGAAATCAGACTATGAATGATTGCTTTTACCCTTTTTTTCTGAACAACCTAAGCTTTCAATATCTGGTAATATCTGACAGAAACTATGTTTAGACAATGCAACAATAGTCTAAAGTGGGGAAAAAAAAACCCAAAAAACTGATTTGGATTTTTCAGGATTTAACTAAATTAGGAACTGGAGTTGAACATGAATAAAATATTAGACAGCAAAATTGTAAAATATGAACTATAATAAATATTTACAAAAAATGTTATTTTATAATACTTGTAAAATGGGAGCGGCGCCACTCCCGTGGGATTTAAAGGGTTAAAGATGCATCAGTAAGCATTTTATAATCGAATCGTAGCTCCTGAATCGTAATCGTTCTTGAATCCTGAGGTTCCCCAAGAATCCCACCCCTAATTCCCAGTCTTCAGTGGGACACAAAAGGAATGTTCAGGAGTGTGGGTTTTTAAGGCCTGACCGACAGGGATGTCAGCCAGATGTTCTGAGTTCATCCTCCGAACAAGTTTACAGAGTCTGTATGACAACCCAACTCAGGTGACAGCTCTGCTCTTCTCCTCGCCTCAGTGGGAGATGTCAGCAGATCTGATTACACGACAAAGCTTCCTCCACCTTCAGGGTTCTACCACCACCTGATGCTCACACTGTGTTTGTCGTTGGCAATCCATGACTGACAGAGATCCATAAAGCCTCGCTCAGCTTCATATCAGGCAAGCCAGCGCTTCCGGTTAACCCATCTGGGTTTCCCAATAACTCCCCACATGTGCAGTTAAGTTGCCAAGAGAACAACAGAATCAAGAGCCCTCTCTAGTATCTTGCTCAGGCATAAATACAGTAAGTGCCAAAGTTGCATGGATGGAACCGTCGTCTTCTTCTTCAGGAAAAACAGCAGCATTCACCCGATCAGTTGGTTCCTCACACCAACCCGGTGATCGCTGGTCTGTCTTCACACCAGATCAACATCTTTTACCATAAACAACCCAAACTAGGAAAGGACCGAGTATCCCCTGTCTAGGGCTTTGGTTCCAGAGCCGGTTCTGCATGTAGAGGTGGAACCCTATTAGATCTACTTTGTATAACTCGACCACCCGTTAGCTCTGGCTCCTTCCCTGACGTTTTAGCATTCAAAAAATGTAGCCAGGATTTGTTTCACCAAGGCCCTGTGATTGCCACAACACTGACACGAAACAACACATTCACACCTAACCTGGTGGGTGGTGATCACTTTTCTACAGTGAGATTATTTAGACACAACTTTTATGTTTTAAAGAATATCACATTAAGTTGATATTCACATTTGCATGCAACATACAAAAATCAAAACTTTTCAGGTGACAGCAAGACGTAGCATTGCGTGATTAAGCCCATTAAGCACAATTTGAATTTATTGGATTCAAGAATTATACCACTGTTTTGACATGGGTTTTAGATCATTTTTGCTTTGAAAAAACAACTTCCCCTGTTTGGCTTCATACAGTTTTAAGAAAAAGAAGAAAAGTTTGAAACTGAACTTAAAGTCTAACATCACATGACTTGGACAGTTTGTGTTTTAAATGTGAACCTTTTACCTTAACCCACCCTGCTAACCCTCCTGCCAGAAGCTGCTGTATTTGGCATGATTTTTTAAAAACAATTCAAGACTGGGCAGGAGCAGAGCCTGGACAAACAACTGTGAAACAACCAACAGTTTTGTTCCAGTTGGCAAATGCTAACTGAACAAAAACTGCTGGTTACTGTAAATGGTAATATGAACGTCCAGGTTTAACCGAAGGCTTAAATGCTTCTAATAATAAGAACAACAACCCACATGTCAACACCACTGGTATTATCCTTTGAACCACGATGAGCCACAGATGAACCTCTTTGACATATTTAAATTCTGTTCATATCAATTACAACACAAAGCAATTTTGAGACTACGAGCTGTTTTGTCAAAGCCTCTTCATCTCTGGCTCTATGATTTTCTCGGCTTTTAGGGTCACAGCTGAGAGCCTAAATTGTGAGACATACAATAACAGAAATGATTCTAGGACAGTGAAGTGGACACCAAATCTTTGACCTGAGGACAGAAATCTGCTGACCTGAGACACAAGCTGCACTTGTCTTCTCCTGTCTTCTCTCTGCTGAAATAGTAGACACTGTCAACTACACTGTGATCGTGTGATGAAGGGACAAAAATTTCAATGACATCACTGTGTGTTAATGTATGCATTTACCCTTCTCACTGCTGCCATGACCTAACTGACTGATCCACTGACAGCACAACTTTCTCACTGCTTCACTGATACGGCTCAGCACTGACACTATCTCAGAGATCAAACACAAACGTGACATCCACACTGTCATGGAGAAAAATCTGAGGCATACCTTGAAGGCATTACACAAAGCTTCTGACTTACTGGCTTGATGATCAATGTGCTCATTAAAAGATGAACACTTAAAAGTGTCTTCATTACATCTACAGTTAGAGGACTAGAGCTTCACACTTTTTTCTCAATCTAATTTGTATAATCAGGGCTGTGCCTAACAATATGTGCACTTATATCTGGATTTAAGTCTAAATTGTCCCCAGACAGCAGCCAGTGGAATGATTTCTTGTTTTTGCAAACTAATATGTGGGTGTCTACTCTAGCAAGAAGACTAAGGAGGCTTTCTGAAGTGCTGATGTAGTTGCCAGAATCCAGAAAGATGAAGTACCTTGGCTGCTGTCCTCCTCTGTGCTGCTGAAATCATCTTCATAGTAGGTGTTTGAGTCTGTGGAAGCACTGGCATCACTGCTGACGGAGCCCTTCCTCTGGCGCTGGAGAACACAAGCCTGATGGAAGCACAAACAAGAACTTTTCAATCACACTGCTCAGTCTTTTAATCACACTTTTCTATCAATCATCAATTGTTTTAGGAAAAAATGTGGAGGACAATCACAGCAGGAGCAACATTTTACATGTGTTCGTTCCAGCCAGTGTTTTGTATCGTGCTATCAGTTTTGTTTTGTATGTACATGTTCTTGCAGATCTACATCAATTTATGTTATACCACCACAGATATGTAAAGGGGGTCCTCAGTTTATGACATCTGCGTCTTACGGCGTCCTCAATATTACATTGGAACTGGTTACGTGGGACTAGCTGACGAGCGGAGCGGATGAATAAGTCATCACATGACCCTATAAGATGGCTTTGTTTCCATTCTCCAGTTGTACGCCACCTTGGATTGTGCCACATTGACTAAGTTTTTGTCCTTCATTATGGCTCCCAAGCATAAGTCAGACTCATCTGATGCTTGGAAACAAAGGAAAGCCGTCTCCATGGAAGTGAAATTAGAATAAAACACTCGGGGCAGGGCGAAACAGCGATGAACATCGGTCAAGAAAAAACAGGTCAACATATTGTAGCGACCCTCTGTGATGAATGAGTGAGACTTTATCTGGTTCTCTGCTGGTTTATTGAACCTTCACACAGGCTACTGTGGACCGTAGCCAACACCAGAATAACTAGAAAAACCCCATAACTTAGCTCCAGAATTAGCTGCCGTTCCCAGCTCTCTCTACTGCTGACTCTCAGCCAATCAGAGGTGAGCTAACTAAACATGGCACGTTCACTGACATTAGGTAAATCTGGAACTGAACAATAAACATTGAAACCTCAACATCAACAACAATATCAGTCCGTTACAATATTCTGTTATCTTCTAGTAAAATAATTCATACATGCATGAAAGTCGTTGGTATTCATGACTTTATGAGGAACTGATCGATATCGTGACGCACCGAACGGCTTTGGTTACATTTTCGTCGGAGTTCCGATTTATGGCGAAAATCGACTTACGTAGATCAGTAAGAACAGAACTCCGATGTGAATCGGGGACCCCCTGTATTTAAATATTAGTGACCGCACCTTTTTGTATGAAGTGGAGAGAAGGGTGAAGAGTAGGTTGGTCAGGGGCACCGAGTCGATGAGTCTTTGGACCCTCTGGATGGAAGTGCTCTGCGCCATGATGTTGAGCTCAGCTGGAGGTCCATCACTCGCCCAGCCCTACAGGTCAAGGGAGAGAATGGAAAGAAGAAACACAAGGGGTTTTCAGTAGTTTTGAATGGCTGCTGAATTAAATAACCATCGTATACCGCAAAAATAATAAGTTGCATAGACCTAACTAAAGCATAGCAAATGCTTTGTTTCTTCAAACAACAGGATATTAGTCACACTGGCATTTAACGTTATGTTTCCAGTAGAGGGTTTATGTACACAATCTGTACAACGAGAGAATGAAGTCTCAAGCCCCTGATAGTGACCACAGCATTACAGGATAATAGTTTTACTGGAAAACGTGTTGTATGATAATTTTCTTTAATATACAACAGAAAGCAGTTGCATTTGTTTGTCATGTCACTAACCCGGTGCAGAGCTTCCACTTGGAGATCCTGGAAAAGCGAAGTCAGAAGTTTGATGGCATGGTTGGCCAGGATAACGGACAAAACTCCGAATCCTTGGTGTCTTGGGAAAAACAAGGCGAACATAATGAATGCACACAAATCACTTTCAATGCATGCGATCTTTTCTTTCCTGTGGAATTATGTAGTTTATGTTTTCTCCAAATAAACGAATAAATTTGCTTTTTCCCCCAGGAAAGTCAAATTTTTAAATACGGACCTTTCTTGTGGCCTACTACTTGGCAAAATGTTGACACTTCAGAGATTTCATTGCTGCCACCACTGCCCACACCTTAATTAGTGAAATACTAAACTGAGCTGCAATAGCACAAGAAGTACGATATACACTTTTTTCCTATTCATAATTTAAAATTACCCTTTGCCAGGACCAAGTTTAGGCGATCCTGCGCCATCCTTGGTGCGAGCAGCAATATCCCGGACACGCAGGGCAGCCAGGGGATCCTTCTCTTTCCCTTTATCTGCCAGGGCAGTCGGGCTCAGGTTCAGAATCAGGTACAGGCTGTTCAAGAGGCACCAGGCTCCAAGCAGCTGGAAGTTCTGATAATGCTGCAGCGCACAAGAGTGTACATAAAAAAACTTGCAAAGAACATGTAAAGTGACACAGACCAAGAAAGTACATACACACTAATTTAGAACAATTCTTGTACTATTGTAGTTTCCAAATAAGACCTGGTACCCACCTCTCCTCCTGCTCTGCGAGAGTTGCTGATGGCTTGTCCGATCATTTCATAGATCTCCAGCTGTTGAGAACACGAATTTAGTATTTGTCACCATTTTAAATGCACGTTATCGAACACATGTTAGCAAGAAGGTTATTGCAAATTGTAAAAAACGTAAACGTGTCGAAATGTGATACAGATTGCTCTAAACATGCTTAGTGTACCAAGGAGAATTTGTGCTGTTTTAAAGGGGGATCACATCAGATACATTTTGTTCTATATTCTGCAAGAAGTTACGCGATATATAAAAACCTGGCAATCTCCTTTTTAGTTCCTAAAATCTCTACACGGTACTATATGCACATATACTCAAAATACTGAACTCATAATACTTACACATTTCTGGACAATTGTGGCAGCATCATTTTCATAGTCCTCTTCTTTAGTCCCAGTGGAGGCAGAGCGAAGCTGCAAGCCGCTACCTACCTGCAGAATGGCCATGCAAGTGGCCACACTCACACCTAAACAGGCAGAAATATATTTGCATTTGTATGTAACACCATGTAGACAATGAGCATGACATTAGTGCAGGGGTGTCCAACATGCAGCCCGCGGGCCAAAAGCAGTCCTCCAGAGGATCTAATCCGGCCCTCAAAGTTTAAAAATTCCAGAGAAGACATTAACTGCAGATTGCAAATTAGTAAAACTATAAATTTAAAATCATTTCTAGACCATGACAAGTTGTTTTGATCAGAAAGTAAAATACTAGATTGTTCATTGTTCTTTTGTCAATTTGTGTCTCATTTTTGTAATAGTTTGTCTTTTTTTGTCGTTTTATTCCTTTTTTGTCAAACTTAATTTGTTTTGTGTCGTTTGTCTCATTTTTGTAATATTTTGTCTTGTTTTTGTTTTGTTTTTTTGTCTGGCTTCTGTCATTTTGATCATCAAGTAAAATAGTACATTGTTCAGTTCCAGAGATCTGTGACTAAATGTTTTGTTCCTTTGTAGACACTCTGCGATCTGGAAGTCGTAATGTGTAAATGAGAAACTGAGGCTGTATGTTGGTGAAATTTAATTCATTTTTCTTGAGAAATTTCAGGTTGTTCACAATAGTTCATTAAATGTGAACACTTTCAGAATGTACTTTTTTGCACTAAAACAAAGGAGAAATTTGCAGTTGTGGTTATTTATAAGTTATTATGCTGTGGTTTCTTTCGGCCCACTTCAGATCAAACTGGACTGAATGTGGCCCCTGAACTAGAATGAGTTTGACACCCCTGCATTTGTGTATTCAGGTACTGATTAAAGTGGGGACAGACAGTCGCCACGTACCAGCATAGAGACAGCTCAAGGCCAGCACCGTCATGTCCAATAGTCTTCCTGGTGTCAAGGGCTCAAGTACAGGCAAGGAAAGTGTGTCCAAAGCCATGGTTACGTCTATCACCAGTGAATGAAATCTAAAAACAGATTTCAAGTAGAGAACATCAGTTGAAGGTTTGAAAGAGAAAATCAAAAATTAAATGCTCGTCATCAATTACACAAGCACAGAAAGACTGTATTTCAAAACAAATTATGTAACACATTATACTCTGATGTTGGATTCTGTTAACCTAATACATAACAATAAAATACCCATTGCGGACAGCAGTGGCATCAGCCACTGTTGCAGGCATGATAAAGAAAGAGTTGGCTGATACAGCATCCTGGAATCGGTTGATGTAGCGTAGAAAGTAGGGCAGGTTGAGGCACACTCGTAGCAACTTCTCAGACCCACCTGGAAAGAGTTCACAATAAATTCATCATGATTTCAATAAGAAGTGACTAAAAAGAAAAGTACACAACTTGTCAAATGAAATTACAATCTTCAGGGGAAATAATGTCTTGACAATTTAGATAGGTCTAAAAACACTGAGAGCTCTATAGTACATTTTTTCACACAAGAAAATGGATTACATTTTGATGCTTTGAAATTAAAATTGACTAAATAGTGATCATGATTGGAAAACTTTTAAGTTGATGTGTAGAAAATAGGGCTGCACAAAACAGAAAAAACAGACATTGCTAAATTTTGTTTTTGGAAACAATACAAGAAAGTTGAACTTTTTAAAGCATTTTTATTTTATTTTCTCATCTTCTATGCAGAAACACATCCCCTACAGAATCATACACATGAATCCATAATGAATAATTGTTTCAAATGTCATCTGGTCAACAGTCCTGGACTTTTTCAGATCTCAGTACATATTGCAGAAAAATAAAATATCACAAATTCAGTGCAGCCTTAGTATTTGCCAAAACAGTTTTACTGCTATATGAAAATTGAAAGGCAACTTTTTATGCATATGAATTAATGCTGCCTTTCCAAAGATTAGACTTTGCCAAAGACAACATTTTGGACATCTTTCAGCACAAACTGGAATAAAACTTCTAAATCAAGATAAACATAAACTAGTATTCATAAACCAACAATCTCCAGCACAAGAGCAACAACTACTCACCAAGTTCCTGTAAGCTTGACACATTCTGAGAGACAAAGGCATTTTTCATTTTGGCCTGAACGGCTTGATCTGTGGTTTGGTCATCGCAATCACTCTCAGCCTAAAATTGGAAGGAGTTGAACTTTTTTAGAATTGAAATGATGAATACAAACAAGGCAGTTACAGAGCAACTGTATCCAACACAGGAAAATAAATTACAGGTGTAGAGTTTTTTTATATTCAGTGTAAAAAGTCTTGACAAAAACGTGAACAAGCTGCTGTGGTAAACTTCAGCTGTTGGTGTCAGGACTGGCAGGGGGCAGCTGGGTCTGTAGCACTTGCCTGCATGTGTGCTGCTGATGGGGAGGCCAAGATGGTGGTAAGGTCAGGGTTAAAAACTGAAGTCAGCTGATTAAAGAAGTTCATTTGTACTTCTTTTTGTCGAAGCTCTGGGTTCACAGCACTGGGCAACTCCTTCTGATCTTCCACTATTAAAAGGAAACACATCAAATTTCTCAGTCACATACCAAAGCTTTGAAAATTTCTTGTTTTCTAAGAATACCCAAGGGATTTTTCTGTCAATCCTTCAGGTATCTCTCTCCCTACTACCGGGAGTGTTGTGTCACAATTAGTGCAGTATTGGTGAACTTTACTCCATCTCTTCAGGGACACTCACCATCTGAAAGGGTCTTCACGGTTTGAGGCAACTTGGCAGACTTCATCATAGCAGTGAAAGTAATGATTTCTGTGCGATCTAGTCTGCTGCAGCCAGTGCAAAGTCCTTTTATAAGAAGAATCAGGTGTTTCTGGAAAAAAAATATTAACAGTATTACTCAACAGAAGCACTGAGTTTATACAGCAAATAATTCCCTGTCAAATACAACACAGACACACTAGTAGAAAAGCAAAAATAGTAAGAATTTAAAAAGAAAATGAACAAACACTAAATTTAAAACAATGGAATCAGACTAAAACGTTCCTCTATACGTAGTCGGATGGTATTATGTTCTTCTCATTGCAGTTTGTTTCACTCACCTGTGATACTGCACATGCTTCATCTGGGTTCTCCAGGCGCAGCAACGAGAATTCAATCAATACTTTGCACGCTGCAGCAACCGACAGCAACTGATTTCTCGGTACTAGAAAAACAGGACAAACATATTCTTCAGGCTAGAAGAAACACAAACACTCGCATTTGAACGTTTTGACTGACAGTCAGTAGTCAAACATCTATTATACTGAAGGGGAAGTGACAGATACATACTTTGTCCACATACTGTGGTGATGTAATGTGCAGAGAGTGCCACGAATGATGAGTAGAAAGGCTCATACTGTTTGTCGTGGTGGAGAATGTCTGATTCACTGCAAATGACAAGTGGAATATGGCATTAAATAATGTCAAATATACATTTTCAAACATGTTCATTGTAATCTTATTTTCAGAAAAGAGAGGATACAGTTATAAACCTTCTAAATAAAATCTACAGCAGAAACATACTGTCAAAAACCTGTTCCAGCTGACTAACCATGACTGGACATAAGACACGACTCAAACCACATTTTTAAACTATAAATCTGCTAATGGATTTTGAAAAACGAGGGTCATTTTTCAAAAGACTGGCATACTTTGTGCTTGATTACTGCATCTCTTTTCAAACATGGCATCTAAATCTTGTTTTTTTAAGGCTTTTGAAATTAGCTTAACCTGATGTTTACTATCCTTTGCCTACTAGACTACTTTTCTGCAGCTTCCAGTACACTAATCTGCTCAAATGAAAACACAGAACCACCTCAATGTGATGTACCATGACAATATACAGTAGCAAGAATCCAAAATCAGCATTGCAAAGACGCACACATTTAAAACTTTCTAAAATTCTGAAAACACATTCAATACTCCTACATCTCCTACAAAAGATCCCAAGTACTGTTGACTGGGTCATTTACTGCCTTTATTTTCCTGACAATAAAAAGATGCACAATGCCGTGGTAAAGGAAATGAACAGCAAACAAAAACAATGAAGCTTTAAATAATGGAAAGACCTTACATTTTTACTAGTATGCTGCTTGTGATTGATCTAAATTAGTTTGTTTTCATGTAACACTGCAATTTTGCCAAGTCTCTAACATAAAAAAGATATGATACCTCATGATACCTTCTCATCAATTAAAAGTCTGATGGAAAAAAAATTCAAACAGTATTTATCACACACAGAATTCCATTTCCCTGATGATACGGCACTGTAACGTTCTTCTGGAGAGTCAGCGTACCTAAATCTGACAACTAAACTTTATAATTGTAAATATCAACACCTGTACATCTGTAAATATGGAAAATATAAGTCACACTACTCTTACAGCATATTCCAACACCCATGTTTACAATGTCAGAAACTGCAGGAGAAAAAGCTTTACATCTGACTGTGTTCGCTAATGAGTGAGCATCTGAATAGTTATCAAACCTGGCTTCACAGAATGAATTAGTATTTCTGGTGTATTTCCCAGGAAGGTCTTTTTCCTTCCTTCAAACATAAATTGTGATCTCAGTTAAACTTTATTCCTTCAAAACATTTGGCAGGAAGTGTGTCAATTTTTTATACAAAATTACACAGCTAAGTGCAATCTATAAATGGGAAAAATACTTGACGACAAAGCTGCAGCAATAAGGACATTCTGCTTTGTGGCAGATAAACCATGACCAAATCATTGAAAACACAATACCCTTTGAGAACTTAACTTTGTTACGCTCAATGTTCTCAAACTCTGGTAATGGATATTAGCAATTGATATGCTGTTTAAAACCAAACATGTCCATTTATGACGACACTAGAAGAATTTATCTTTCGGTGGGTTTTGAATCTTTAGCGTTCTCTCTATAAACATTTGGGGCCCTGTGATAAACAGGTTTGTCGATGTTAGTCACCTGAAAATGACCACAAACATTTGCTCCAACGTTTCGACTACATATGAAGATAACAGACAACACTGCAGTAGTTAAACAGCAGTTGAAAAAAAATGACACTATCAGTGATTCTAACATTAGTGCCCCACTTTGCAGGTTGCATGTTTCTGAGGAAAATGAAACCTATAAACATAGCAGGAAGCTTTGCACTTGAATGCGCAGAGCAATCAGCATATGCCACCACCCTACACCAGTGTCAAGTGACAACCTGGCCTCTGTGTAGGTTCTATTTACTTGATAATCTCTCAATAGAAATGTATGCAATGGTTGTTGCAAAGCGAAATAAGCATATATACACCGACTTTCAAGACAAAATTATTGGCGAGGCACCAAAATAATCATGCCTGGCTGTGACACTCTTCTCCGATAACAAGTTCTCATCGTTTCAGCCTCTTTGTAGTTTAGTGTATCCATCTCGGATTTCACCACAACAGCTTAACTCTCAAGCTTAAATGCCAGGTTTAGGTTTTACTGACAATACGTTAACAGCTACCCACAATCACCTGATCAAGAATGAGTCGAGAAATAAGGTCCCCGCCTACTTTCAGCCCAACCACAAGCACACAGCTGACAGTGTTTAACGGGCTGACTACCTTTACCGATCAGTTTATATGTGAATTATATGTTGTCAAACCTATACTAGATTGCATTTGACAAGTCGAAGCATATTTAGCCAAGTTAAGTCAGCTGACGTAGTCGTCTGTTACTCTGGCCGGGCCATATCAACGTTACGTTAGCCCCTCCGGTTGGAAGGCCCGGCTGGTTAGCTCGCTGGCTAATGTTTGTGTTAGCTAGCTAATGATGAAGCAAATTTCCTAAACGTAACAACGCGACGTCAACTAACGTTCGCACGGCAACAACTTCACGTTAGAGATCGGCCTCCATCGGCCATAAGTCGTGCCTTGTTTCAAACTGTTTATAAGTGACCAGGCAGGCAATCGCTCGCTAAATAGCATTTTGAGTAAGTTAGCTACCGTTAGCATACCAGCTAACGTCAGCAACGGACTTGGTGCCAGTGCAAGTTAAGCTTTAAGTAGCCTGCTAGCCGCTAACGTCAGCCGAGCGGGTAACGTTTCCCATCGAACTGAACTAACCAAGCTAAGTTAGCACGTTAGCCAGGCAGCTAATCCTGGGTGGACACGGACAGTATTTGAGCAAATAGACACCCCGCAGGCTATTGACATGTAACCGGTTACCTGTTAATGATAGACCCGATAAGCTGAGGTAGCTCTTTCGTTTCAAAAGCGGTGTACGAAGCTGATAAAAGCGGCCGCACTGCCGCTGTCCATTCGTGCTCCCCATCTCCTCCGCTCGACGCCATCTTGAAATCCCATAGAAAAAACTAGCTGCCGGAGGAAGCGACTGTGAAAGTAAATCATGGGGGGCGTTCACGATCTGATAACAGTCCAAAAGCCAGTATTTCATCAAAAACATTACTTTAAATTGAAGAACAATGTTTCAAAATAAGTCATCCCAGTCTATGTTTTTTTTAACCCTCGTGTCGTTCTGCGGGTCAAAATTGACCCGTTTTAAAGTTTGAAAATGTGGAAAAAATATTTTTTTTTTCACAGTGAAACTTCTGATGTCCACAAGGAAATGTTAAAAAAGATGTTTCTTTAAGAACATTCACAAAAAAATCAACCAAAATCCAACGATTTTCACTGGATTTTGGTTGATTTTTATGCGAATGTTCTTAAAGAAAATATTAGAAGTTTTATTGACATATATGTAATCACTTTTGATATTTTTAGGATTTTTTTTGAAGATTTTTACTCATTTTTTGAAAATATTTTCAAGAATTTTCTTGCCAAAATTAATTTTTTTAATCAAACTTTTAAGGGAAATTTTTAAGGAATTATTGTAATTTTCTTCCCGAAGGTTTTGCAAATTATCAGAAATTTGGGGAATTTTTTTTGCAGAATTTTTGGATTTTTCTCAGTCAAGGAAACAATATTTTTTGGTGCCCGTAAATGAAGACAACAGGAGGGTTAAACCATCATTGCATTACACGTATTGACGCCGTGCACTACTTCAACCCGTAGGGGGCAGCACCTGCTTTTCATCAGATATACAGGAAGTCGATCAGCTTCCGACTTCCTCCTTCTGCTGAAGAGCAAGTCAAAGCTGCTACTGCAATGGCAAAGCTAATTCTGCTGTGGCTGAAATGTGTTGTTTTATGGGCCATTGTCGAGGCTGTGTTTGAGGATCAAGTGGGAAAATTTGACTGGTAAGCGGAATCCAGTGAACGGTTAAATGTTCGCATTGTTTCCGGACGTATTTTAATGTGGCAATGCTAATGCTAACACCTGTCACTGCAACTAGCTGCGGCTCGGTGTGTTTGGGGTGGACTTTATATGACAGAATAGGCCATAAATATTAAAAATCATTCATAAAAACTTGTTTTATGTTTAGATTTCTTTGCCTACATGCTCTTGGGATGTTTATGGTGTATAAATTTGCCATTAGGGAACAAATAACCCCGTTAACTCATTGAATTAATATGATCAAATCTGATTTCTAAGCATTTGGAAATCACTGGAACCAATCTGATAGTTTCTAGTGTACTGTCCATGAACGTTTTTTGCTTTTTAATTTACACTGTGTGTCATGACACTGGGGTTTGTTACCTGGAGTAATGCCAACAGGGGATTAGCCACAGTTATATGACCTTGTTTGTTTTGTTTTTGAAAGTTTATTTTGAACAGTTCAACATAAAAAGAAAACAGCAACAAAAGGCAAGAATAAGTTGCTCAAAGAGGAGTGGGAGGAAGTCAAAGCTTATCTAATCCCACCCCTTAATAATAATAATAATACATTTTATTTAGCAGCGCCTTTCAAAACACCCAAGGTCACTTTACAGGATAAAACACAATAAATAAATAAAACAAAACAGCAGACAAAGGTAACAACAGTTAAAAGAAACAATGAAATTACAACGAATATGCGGATTTGAACAGATGAGTTTTGAGTCTTGACTTGAACTGGGGTAAAGAAACAATGTTACGGATGTCTGGTGGGAGAGAATTCCAGAGTTGGGGAGAAGAGCGGCTGAAAGCTCTGCTCCCCATGGTGCTGAGGCGGGCAGAAGGTAAAGAGAGGTGAAGGGAGGAGGAGGACCTGAGGGAACGAGACGGAGTGGCAATGTGGAGGAGATCAGACAGATAGGGGGGAGCAAGGTTGTGGATGGATTTAAATGTATACAACAGGATTTTGAAAATGATGCGGAATTGGACCGGGAGCCAGTGAAGCTGCTGGAGGACGGGGGTGATGTGGTGAAAGGAGGGAGTACGGGTGATGATGCGGGCTGCAGAATTCTGAACCAGTTGGAGTTTATGGAGGGACTTGCACAATGATTGCAGATCTATTCATTCTGCTTCTTCAAAATACTACCATTTATAAACAATAATAATAATAATGTACATGATTTAGAATGAATATACACCAATACGTCCATTTACATTCATACAAAAGGACCTAACAACAGCAAAACACAGCAGAAAGAAAAGACCCAACTAGTAATACGCGTAAATAAGTAAAGAAAACTAATTATTAAAGAAATCAGTAATTATTAAAGGTAACCTGTGCACACGCAGTGACTGTCACACCCCCACTTCATCCCTGTATTCTGTGAAAACGTGATCTTTGTATTCAGTTTTAAACTGCTGCACGTTTGGACGTTTGTTTATCTCCTCGCCCAAACTGTTCCAGAGTTTTACCCCACAGAATGAAATACAGAATCTTTTTCAGTTTGTATGGATTTTGTTTATTTTGAAGTTGTATTCTCATCTTAAATGATACCACCTTCTCGATCTCTAAACAATCTCTGTAAATTTTGTGGCGAAACGTTATTCATGAACGCTTGTTCTCTGTCTTGTGTTTCACAGGAGGCAGCAATATGTAGGCAAGGTTCGCTTTTCTCATTTCGACACACACGTGCAATCATCCAAAAAGGTGCTCGTGGCAACAGAGAGGAATGTTTTTGCTGCACTCAACACCAGGACCGGAGAGCTTTGTGAGTATTTTGTTAGTCTGAAAGATGACACACTTTTCAGCTGGCAGATTTTATTCAGTTACAAAATCACCCCAAGTACCGAGCTCCAAAAACATCACACTCTTTATCACTCAGACATCCGCTTTGGCACTAACCCACCCTTCCACACTCACCACTGCAATCTCTATCAACTGGTGAGGTGGTCCTCCCTTCGTACCTGCTGGCCTGTCCTCACTTTGCAGAAGCTCAATCAATCAAAGTTTATTTATAGAGCACTTTACAACAACATAAATGAAGACCAAAGTGCTTTCCATCAGCAACAAAACAATACAGTTTAGTTACTATAAAACCATGAAAACCATAAAACCATGATGCAGCACAGACAAATCAGTAACATTTAAATTAAGCATTTTGGGACGACATGAAAATAAAACAGTGCTAGGAGTTGAAGACACGTCTGAATAAGTGGGTTTTCAGTCTGGACTTGTATAGCGACAGGCCGGTGAGAACACGAAGGTCCTATGGAAGTGTGTTCCGGAGTCTCGGAGCAGCAGCAGCAAAAGAACAATCAGCCCACTGTTGGTACCAGGACCTGGGCACGTCCAGCACCATCTGAGTGGATGGTTAAAAGCTCAGATAAATATAAGGGAGCAAGGTCATGAAGAGCTTTAAAAACAAATCTTACGGGCAGCTGCATTCTGAACCAGTTGTAATGGATGGCGTGATGTCTGTGTGATACCAAAATAAAGTGCATTACAATAGTCGATGGGAGAACTGATAGAAGTATGAATGACCTTCTCCAGGTCGTGCTGGGAAAGAAAGGGCTTGACTTCAGTGAGGAGACGTAGCTGGAAAAAGCTAGCCTTGACAACAGAAGCAGTTTACCTGTCAAATCTCAACTCAATGTCAAAAATGACTCCAAGGTTTTTTACTGTTTGACCGGCAGGGAAACTCAGCGATGAACTGGACAATACAGTTAGGTGCAAATCAGGGGGGCCAAAGAGGATACATTCAGTTTTACTTTTGTTCAAGTGAAGAAGGTTTTGGGCCAGCCAAAGTTTAATGTGTGATAGGCAGCTGTGTAGAGAGCAGCTAATGACTGCAACACTTTACAAAACACCCTCAAACGTTCAACTCTGACTCCACTCTCCACCTTCAAGCTTAAACTCCAGCAGATTGTAGCTGACTGCTGCTCCTGCTGATCACTTTGGACTACTTATATATACACACACTTTCTACACCTCATGCACATTTTCTTTCCACTCGCATGCGTAAGTTCCCATGCTTCTTACTTGTTTACTTTTGTTCTTTGTTATGTCTATATGTCTATTTGTGTCTGTAGTTTACATGTGTGTTTGTTTCTGCTGACGCCTCTTGGCCAGGCCATGTTTGCAAATGAGAACTGGTTCTTAAGCATTTTTACTTAGTAAAATAAAGGTCAAATAAAATAAAGTTAAAAACTTATTTCTGCTTATTCGATGTGTGTTACAGTCTGGCGACATGTGGATAAGACTGGCTCAGAAGGAAACATCGACGCTCTTCTGCAACATGGACAAGGTGACTTTTTTTGCTATTGCAGTTGAGCTTAAAGAGTTTATAGTTCCTTCTTGTAAAGCAGATAACTCACGAACCTGTCTCCGTCTCCTAGATGCGGTGCTCGTGGTCGGTAATGGCCGCTTGCTGCGCTCCTGGGAGATCAATGTTGGTGGTTTGAACTGGGAAGTCGTGCTCGACTCTGGCAGGTGATTATCTTCATGACCTGCAGTGGTTAGGGTTAAAGAAATACATTTATTTTGGTAAAGTATTAACTGCTTTTGTTATGTTTTTTTAGTTTCCAGTCAGCGTGCTTAGTTGGACAGCAAGACATGGTGAAACACGTGGCTGTTCTGAAGAAAACTGCCATCTCTGTCCATTATCTGTCTAATGGACATCAGAAATGGATCGAGAATCTACCGGAAACGTAAGTTGCCATGGTTTTACTGTTAATGGATCAACATTAAAAGCCACTTTCTGTCTATTACTGTTAGTATCTGTTTTCCTAACCAAAATATGTCCCTAGAAATTATATAATTTGCTTGATTAATGCTTTTGTGGAAACTACCATTATTATCACAACTAACTTTATGGATAAGATTGGCAGTATAAAATTTCAGTAATTTTCTCTGTTTTTGTCTCTACAGTGAAACCGTAGATTACCAGGCTGTATACTCTGATGGAAATGGTGAAGTTTATGTGTTGGGAGTTGTTCCTCATTCCCACATTGCTATTGTTGTGTATAGTATGGAGGATGGAGAGATAATCAAGCAGGTAAACGTGATTTATAATGTCAGAAAATGCATGAATGCTGTGTAGAAAATATAGGAGGATATATATAAATGTTGTAAATACACCTTGTTTCTGAGTTCTTTCCTGGTGTCATTTTCAGATGTCAGTGGAAGCTCCGTGGCTGTACAACATTCAGGCCAGCTGTGTGGTTGTTGGCCAGGGGATGTTGACATGTGTAGACTCTGCAGGTGTGTCTTTTTACATGCTTGACTTACACCTACAGCTTCAGATGACCCAGGTTCCCCTGCAGGTATGAAGCAAAACAAAACCACATTTTTTTTCTTTCTACTGTCTGAAATAACCTTTCTAACTTTTAGCGTTCTACTTTTCTTCCCTTTCTATGCACTCCTCGTTTTCTCACACTGAGAGAAAGAAGAGTGCATAATATAAAGAATTCACTATTTTTACGTTATGTGTTATGTGACGATTGGCGTACGTTTGTCCTTCTGTGAATCTGTCTTTCTGTCTGCAACATTACTCAAAAGTTTCAGTGAAGGTCAGAAATGACACAAAGACCAAGGTGATTAGATTTTGGCAGTGATGCGGCTTATAGTCTGGATCCACGGATTTGTTAAAGATTTCTGTATCACTGCCAGATAGCGGCAGGGCGTC
Source organism: Amphiprion ocellaris (assembly GCF_022539595.1). Taxonomy (NCBI): domain Eukaryota; kingdom Metazoa; phylum Chordata; class Actinopteri; family Pomacentridae; genus Amphiprion; species Amphiprion ocellaris. The sequence goes on along the minus strand of NC_072773.1, from coordinate 36,320,143 downwards.
ACTGTAACCATGACAACAAGTAAACACTACATCAGCTGCCTGCTGATGATCACATGATTGTGATCCTACAACAAATCCACCGTTGAGGACTTATCAGGACTTATCCATCAGAAATGATCCAAGGAACAATTGATTAAATTGTGGGAGTGTTTCTGAATCCCATCAATTCTCGCCACCCGCTACATATTTAGGTCATGTGATTTGGTATCTGTACATAACGTACACATGCAGAACACACGCCTGTGCTCAGAGCAAGGTCATTTTTTATGAAAGATTTCATCTGTTGGAAATCATTCAATGAATGAGCAGCCTTGGCTGAGTACTGTGCGCTCTGAGTGCTTTTCATGTTAATATTGTTGTGTTTTTTGTCTTGTCCCAGTCTCTAGCACTTGAAGTAGACCCGGGCTTTCATCCAGTTCTGTTGTCACATCAGCCCAATCCGGCCCGTCAGCCGCTGTCAGAGTTCTTCCTTCAGCTCGGGCCTGATCACTACCAGCTTCTTCAGCTCAACAACGGTCAGATAGCTGCAATGAGGGACTTCAAACCGGTACGTTTCCATTTCTTTATGTTGTACTTTTGATGTGCATGGCTGAGATTCTGACAACTGAGAATAACTTGAGTTTATTTGTTTGTTCTGGTACTACAATTCCTGTACTGCATGACTCTCGTGATACAAGATTGGGCCTGAAATGTGAGGCAGATAACCACCTATCTGTCTGTCTCTTGATAAAAAGTCTGTTGCAATGGGAAAATGCATTACACAGGATATTTAAAGACAGACTAGGCATCTGAAAGGCCAAAGTCACCACTTTTTACTTCTGAAATTTCAGAATATGACCTTATTTTTAAGCTGCAAAATGCATTGTTTTTATCGTTTACAGGTATAGGTGTAGCATTAAGATATTAGAACTGATAAATTAAGAAATTGTTTGTCTTCATTTCTAGGCCTTGCTGGTTTCATTTGCGACCACTGGAGAGAAGACTGTGGCTGCCGTCATGTCGCCCAAGAATAAAACTGTGAGTAAATGTGAAATTGAACGTTCTTTGCCTTCCAGACCAGTGTTTTCTTCTCGCGCCTTCCTTCATATTGTGCTCGGCCTGCCAGCCCTTCTGATAGTACCAGGTTTCCATAGCAACGACCGGCTGCTTGGTTGTGTCTGACCACATGTCCATCCAGGGCTGGTCTATGTTGTCTAATGATGGTGGACCAGCGTGGATGTGAGCCATGTAGTGACTTGTTGGTGATTTCCAGGGGGTGTTTGGCACCATCTGTAACATTCTGGTTTAAGTCCCATCAACTCTTTTTGAGAGAGTCTTTGTTAGTCAGATCCATAAAGCGAGATGGATTCCACTGACGCCTTGAATCCTGTCATTTTGGTTGCCTCAGCATGTTGGAGCTGCTTTAGATTTCTCTTTGCTTGTAAAATTTTGATGTGCAAATTTTACAAAAATAAATTGTCGTATATTTACATCTTGTACATCTCAGAGAAGTTTGTTTTTCTCATAAATCAATATTAATCTCAGAGAAGTTTTTGTCTTGCATATTTAATAATTTGATTTCAGGGAATATCTGAGGGCTTTTTTTCTTTCTCCTAAATTTCTGACTTTAATCTCAGACCATATCAGAGTTTTATTCTCATCAATTTCCCACCTCAATCTCAGGGAAGAGCCAAGTTTTTTTTTCCCTCCTTCATTTTGGCATTATTCTCAGGGAATTTTTTTTCATATATTTATGGCTTTCATCTCAGAATAGTTTTTATTCTTGTAAATCTACAATTTTAATCTCAGAATGTCCATGTTTTTTTTCCCCATAAATCAAGTACTTCAATCTTAGAGAATATTCAAGTTTTTTCTTGGAAATTTACAAGTTTAATGTTAGAGAATATCCAAATTCTTTTTGAATTTACTGCTTTAATCTCAGAGAATAGTCTCTTTTTTCGACATAAACTTGCACTTGTTATTGCCAAGTTTAGTCGGGCTTTTTTGGCAAACAGTGTTACAAGATCATTTTAGAAATTCAAGTAAAAATGTTAATTTTCTGTTCTTTAAACCATTGTGACCAATAATTACTGATTTCTCCCACACAGGCTTGCAGCGTTAACCTCTTTAGCGCTGAAACTGGACGCAGACTTCTCGATACGACGCTGATTGTTAATATGGATCCTAACGGTGGGAAACCAGAGAAGGTGAGTGCTGTTTTTTCTGCCCTAGGTGACTGTATGGTTGCTTAAGCACTTATTGACTTCCAGAGCAGTAGAGGAGAATCTAAGGAAGTTTAATTCTGTCTTTCAGCTCTATGTGCAGGCGTTCTTGAAGAAAGATGACTCTGTCGGCTACAGGGCCATGGTGCAGACAGAAGACCACACGCTCACGTTCATACAGCAGCCAGGTAGGAATTCCACGAAGGGAAGGCAGGACAGGATGCTCATTCAGTCTGCACTACTAATATTAATGGTAGCTGAAGCATTGGTGGTCTTCAGTGTCTTTTATTTCTACCACTTGGGGGCGCCAAAGTCGGAACAATTGAAAATCTTTCTCATTGCTATTAAACAAACCAAATAAACAGACTTTTAGGAAGATCCTGCATCTACATCACTGTGTGTATTTTCTGGTTTCCATAAAGCATGACAGTTATTCCCATACAACAGGGGTGTCCAACATGAGGCCCGTGGGCCAAAAGCGGTCCTCCAGAGGGTCCAATCCGGCCCTCAAAGTGTAAAAATTACAGAGAAGACATTAACTGCAGATTGTAAATTAGTAAAACTATAAATTTAAAATTATTTCTAGACCATGACAAGTTGTTTTGATCATAAAGTAAAATAGTAGAGTGTTCATTGTTCTTTTGTCGTTTTGTGTCTCGTTTTTGTAATATTTTGTCTTGTTTTGTTGTTTTTTGTCTCATGTTTTTATTTTATTTCTTGTTTTTGTTGTTTTGTTTCCTTTTTGTCTCACTTCTGTTTTTTGTCTTATTTTATTGTCGTTTTACAATTTTTTGTTTCTTTTTGATTTGTTTCATGTCATTTGTCTCATTTTCTGTCATTTTGTTTCTCGTTTTTGTCGCTTTGTGTCTCATTTTTGTTTTTTGTCTTTTTTGCTGTTTGTCTCATGTTTTTGTCACTTTGTTTCTCGTATTTGTTTTGTATTTCCTTTTTGTCTCACTTGTATTTTTTGTCTTAGTTTTGTCATTTTGTCTTTGCTGTGTTTGGTGTTGTGTGTATCGTTTTTGTTGTTTTATGTTTTTTGTCTCACTTGTGTTATTTGTCTATTTTTTGTTTTCTTTTTTGTTTTTGTCATTTTTTGTCGCATTTGTGTCATTTGTCCATTTTTTTCTTGCTTTGTACCTTTTTAATCGAATTTTTTTGTCTCTTGTTTTGTTTCATGTCGTTTGTCTCATTTTTTGTTGTTTTTTTTGTCTCATTCTTGTAATATTTTGTCTTATTTTTGTAGTTTTTTTGTCTGACTTCTGTTGTTTTGATCATAAAATCCTCTGGTTCAGCTCCAGATATCTGTGACTAAATGTTGTGTTCCTTTGTAGACACTCTGTGATCTGGAAGTTGTAATGTGGAAATGATAAACTGAGGCTGAATGTTGCTGAAATTGAATTTATTTTTCTTAAATCCTTAAATGTGGACATTTTTGCACTAAAACAAAGGAACCATTAGGTGTCGTGGTTATTTTTAGGTTATTATGCTGTGGTTTTACTGGTCCGGTCCACTGGAGATCAGACTGGACTGAATGTGGAACCTGGACTAAGATGAGTTTAACACTCACATGTGGTGGTTTGTAGAGAATCAGTAAGTTAAACTTTCAATGGAAGTAAAGCGCCCATTAGTGTTTTGTGTTTACTGCTGGGATACGGTGCATAGAAACCAGCGAGCCAGGCTGAGCCTCATGATAACATGTTGCTATATCCCACCTCTTAATCATCATAAACGCTGCCAACATCTGACCACTGTGTGGAGCACAGCGCTGTTGTTTCCATGAGCATGAAGGGGGAAAAAAACTGTCATATTGTAATTAATGGAAAGCGCCAACATAAACTGCATACTGTCGCAGGGTGTGGAAAGTAAATGATTGATTACAGAACAATAATAAGTCTTTCCTTCCAGGGCGTGTAATGTGGACAAGAGAGGAGGCCCTGTCAGACGTGGTGACAATGGAAATGGTGGATCTGCCCCTGACTGGAACGCAGGCGGAGCTGGAGGGAGAGTTCGGCAAAAAGGCCGGTAAATGTCAAACCCAAATTCAGATTAAAAGTGTCCTAATCGTTATCTACACAGCAGCTCGGCTTCTTACTGGTTTTAACAGACGACATCACATCTCCCCTGTTCTGGTTTCTCTTCATCAGCTCCCTGTACGTCTGAGAATTGATTTTAAAATTTTACTGATCACTTTTAATCCTCCTGTTGTCCTCATTTATGGGCACCAAAAAATATGGTTTCTTTGTCTGAAAAAAATCCAAAAATTCTGCAAAAAAATTCCCCAAATTTCTAAAAATTTGCAAAATCTTCAGGAAGAAAATTCCAATAATTCCTTAAAAGTTTCCCTTAAAAGTTTTATTTAGAAAAAAAATTCCCCCAAATTTGGCAAGAAAATTCTTGTAAATATTTTCAAAAAATGAATAAAAATCTTCCAAAAAAATCCTAAAAATATCTAAAGGGATTACATATATATCAGTCAAACTTCTAATATTTTCTTTAAGAACATTCACATAAAAATCAACCAAAATCCAGCGCAATTCACTGGATTTTGGTGGATTTGTGAATGTTCTGGAGAAACATTTTTAACATTTCTTTTTTTCCACCAAAAAATGTTCAAAGATTTCCCAAAAATGTTGAAAATGTGGACATCAGAAGTTTCACTGTGAAAATATATTTTTTTTCCACATTTTCAAACTTTAAAACGGGTCAGTTTTGACCTGCAGGACGACACAAGGGTTAAAGCTCTCCAGGGACCCTGGCTATATTTACATTTTGGTATTAAAAACTTTTATCTCAAATCTGAAATTTTTCTACAGAAATTTGTGTTTTTTTATGACCTTATTCTGTAAATATTACTGCTTTTTTTGTGTAAAATTAACCAATTTCTCATAATAATTCATAAAATTAGATATTTATTTATGAAGTTCACTTGTTTTTCTTGTAAAATTTCTAATTAGATATTTTTAGGGGTAATTTTTGGAAAGCTTTATTCAACTTTTTGTCAACTTTTCTCAAAATATCTCAACTATATTCCTTAAAATCCAGATTTTTCTCCTCACAAAGTTGCTCTAAATCGTCATTTCTGCCCAGAAAATTGTCTTTCATAAGTAGCTTAGGATTTAAAATCTCTTCCTGCAGCCTTTTAGACCTGTTAACCCCATACGTCCCTACAGCAGCCTTAGATCCTTGGGTAGGTCCCTCCTGGTCGTTCTGGGCCTTCTCCATCAGGCCTCTTCAGGTTTGGAATGACCTGCCTGAGGAGATGAGGCTCACCCAATCAGTAAATTCTTTGAAATCACTTCTTAAAACCCACTTTTACAGACTCGCTTTCCAATAAAGTTCTCTTTTATCTCTCTTTTATCACCATGTTCTTCCTGTCAAAGAACTTTGTGGATGTTCTTCTGAAAGGTGCCGCACAAATAAAGTTGTTATTATTCTATTATTATGTCTATTGTCCATTTTAGCTGTTATTTCTAGCGTTGGGTTTTCTCCTTCATGCTGTAGAAACTTAACGTAGTTGTTTTACTTCTAATATCAGGGTTTTTGGTCAAGCTTGTTTCAGAATTTCTCCTTTTGTTCTCCACTAACTGAGAGCTGATCGGTAAATCTGTGATCTGTTGGTTTGTCTTTTATCCTGGATTTAACCACCAAAGCTGACTTTAGGTTGATTTACTAGTTTCCTGTTAGCTTCACTTTCTTTTGTTTTTGTTCAATTTTTATTGCTGCGTATGGATTCAGCCATTCAAGGTAACAAACTTCCCTGCTCTTCTCATTGAAACTTAATGGCTTTTCCCAAGATTAATGTCCTCTTTTGTGCACTGAAAAATCCTTTTTTCCCTCCTCTGCACTGTTACTTTAATCAGCCCCGAGCATCACTTGATTTCACTTTGAGAATAGATCCTACTTCTGTTAGAAAGCTGACACAATGGACCTAAAATGTGAATCCAATCCACTGCATGTGTTCTCTTGCTGTGATCCGTCCAGACGGGCTGATGTCCATGGTGATGAAGAGGCTCTCCTCTCAACTCATCCTGCTGCAGGCCTGGATCGGCCATCTATGGAAGCTCTTCTACGATGCTCGCAAACCCCGCAGTCAAGTAAAAAACGACGTCACCATCGAGAACCTGTCCAGAGATGAGTTTAACTTGCAGAAGATGATGGTTATGGTTACAGCGTCTGGGAAGGTACGAGGCTGAAGCTCACCCTCTCATCTAGCTGTGTGTGGTCAGCCTAGATTCGCTTTGTTTTGTCTCAGATCAGCCATGCCTGAAGTGAAATTAAACACCAGACATGTGACTTTTTTCCTGTGCAGTTGATTCTTGTTTTTTTTCTGTTCAGCTCTTTGGGATTGACAGTAAGACGGGCGGTATTTTATGGAGGCACTACCTGCACAATGTCCCGCCAAATGCAGCTTTTAAACTGATGGTGCAACGAACGACTGCACACTTCCCTCATCCCCCGCAGTGCACGCTGCTCATCAAAGACAAGGTAATGTCTAACAGTAGATTCTGTGCTCTATGTGTAAATAGTTTCAGGTCTGGTGTCAATTTCATCACGTGTGGGCAGCAAACATAAATAAAGCACCAGCAGTGTTAGGTTTTATTCAGCATTTCTTGTATAAAACGGCTGCTGCTTCTCAGAGAAAGCACTTGTGTTCACTCTAGAACAGAGGTGTCAAACTCATATTAGTTCAGAGGAATTCAGCCCAATTTGATCTCAAGTGAACTGGACCAGTAAAATCAGAGCATAATAACCTATAAATGACTCCAAATTTTTCCCTTGTTTTAGTGCAGAAAAGTACATTCTGAAAATGTTCACATTTACAAAATTATCTTTTTACAAAACATTATGAAAAATGTGAAATTTTTAAAGAAAAATAAGTTCAATTTAAGCATTTGTATGCCTCAGTTTATCATTTCCACATTACAACTTCCAGATCACAGTGTCTACAAAGGAACACATTTAGTCACAGTTATCTTGAACTGAATGATGTAGTATTTTACTTTATGATCAAAACGGCAAAAGACAGACAAAAGAAAAAACAAGACAAAATATTAGAAAAATGGGATACAAAAAAAGACAAAAAATTCAAAACAGTTACAAAGCACAAAAAATGGACAAACGACACACAAAAAAAATACACAAATGAGACCAAAAATGACAAAAGCGAGAAACAAAACAACAAAAAAGTAGACAAACACAAGCAAGACAAAAAGGAAACACAAAATGACAAAAACCAGAAACAAAATGACAAACACAAGAGACAAACGATACAAATCTGACAAAACATTCAAAAAATGGGATGCAAAATGACAAAAGAACAATCTGGTATTTTACTTTATGATCTAAACAACTTGTCATGGTCAAGAAATGATTTTAAATGTATAGTTTTACTAATTTACAATCTGCAGTTAATGTCTTCTCTGTAGTTTTTCCACTTTGAGGGCCGGATTGGACCCTCTGGAGGACCGCTTTTGGGACGCATGTTGGACACCCCTGCTCTAGAAGTTCCTAACATTTATTTTTGCCATTTACCTTGTATGTTTTTTGTGTTTAGGACACAGGTCTGGGTACGCTACATGTGTTTAACCCCATCTTTGGAAAGAAAAGTCACGTCACGCCACCCGCTCTACCTCAGCCGATCCTTCAGTCCCTCATGCTGCCTCTCATGGACCAGGATTACGCAAAGGTCCTGCTTCTCGTTGATGACCAGTACAAGGTCTGTGGCAAACCAGATTTATTATGTTGTTTAAAGCCATTTCTCTCACTGCTCAGCTGCCCTTTCTTCCTCTATTTCTTTCATTTACATCGTCACATATTATACACTGTTATAGTACAGTACGAACTGTATCCTTAGTAATAGTCTTTATTTCTATGAGATAATTGCTACCCAGAAACGACTTCTAAACACTACACTTTTCAGGTGTCTGCCTTTCCTTCTACGAAGAACGTCCTGCAGCAGCTCCAGGAGATGGCCGCCTCCATCTTCTTCTATCTGGTCGATTCCAGTCAGGGCAGACTTTCTGGTTACAGACTGAGAACGGCAAGTGAAACGTTCAGCTTTAAACTGCCATGAAATGATACTCCAATCACAAATGTGATGGAAGAATTAATCTGAGTGATTTTGTGCTCTCAGGATTTGTCAACTGAGCAGATCTGGGAGGTCATCATTCCACCAGAGGTACAGAAGATTGTCTCTGTCAAAGGGAAACGGCCCAACGAGCATGTGCACTCCCAGGGCAGAGTGATGGGAGATCGTAGCGTCCTCTATAAGGTACGGTAGCATCACTGAAAACCTGAGAAAGGTTAAATCACATCATTGCTTTTATTCCTGCTGGGTTTGGTCTGTCACTGCTCGTCTTTCCCACTTCAGTCAGAGAGACGGACTCACTCCCCGACTTCTGATGTAAACTGAAAAGTCATCGTTCCAGGAAATACTGTCGCTCTAGTCACCGTTTTCCCAGTGATTCATGTTCCCCCTCAACTGCTCTCAGTGAATCACAATTATCGTTTTTACAATCCTTACTGTATAGTTTTGTGATCGAAAAATTTGTCATTCTATGCCTAAATTCTTGTCAGTCCTGGGAGCGGAAAGGAGATTAAAATGAAACAGGAAGAAAAAACAAAATAGAATTAATGTTATGTCCAAAGTTTGACAAATAGGTGAAAAATGAAGCAGCTATGAATTAAATGAAACTGATGCTGTGAAGTTAAAACAGAGCCTCTGTCTTCTGAGTTATGATATTGACTATATGTAGACTGCTTTACCCAAAACAGTATGTATTTGACATATTTGGCAAATAGCATATACAGTCAAGCCCGAAATTATTCATACCCCTAGCAAATTTTGACTTAGTTATTTTTAAATGTAAACAAAAGCTGAGATTTTTTTTCCACAATGATACCTCTTGTACATCATCTTATTATCTTTTGGGGAACCCTTGTGCCATTTCCAATCAAAAAAAACTTGCTGGTTGAATAAAAGTAACTTTAAGTCAAAATTTGCTTCGAGTATGAATAATTTTGGGCTTCACTGTAATCTTAGCAGTTCTGGTTGAAGTGAGAGATGACGATGAGACAAATTCCTGAATTTGTTTGTGTTAGTGAGATATCAGAGAATTGTTCATTTGACTACAGATTTGGTATCTAGTAATAAAATATGTATTTGCATCCTTAAATAATGTTGAATTCTGTTTTCTTACAGTACCTGAACCCCAACCTCCTGGCTGTGGTGACCGAGAGCACAGATTTGCACCAAGAGAGGAGCTTCATTGGGATCCTCCTGATCGACGGCGTCACCGGTCGCATCATTCATGAAGCCATCCAGAGGAAAGCCAGGGGGCCGGTGCACGTTGTGCACTCTGAAAACTGGGTGGTGGTGAGGAAGATTGATAGCTGTGGTCGCTTTAAAGCAGGGGAATCAAACTCATCTTAGTCCAGGTTCCACATTCAGTCCAGTCTGATCTCCAGTGGACCAGTAAAACCACAGCATAATAACCTAGAAATAACCACAACTCCTAATGATTCCTTTGTTTTAGTGCAAAAAAGTACGTTCTGAAAATGTTTACATTTAAGGAATTATCTTTTTACAAAACATCATGAACAATCTGAAATTTGTTAAGAAAAATTAATTCAATTTCAACAGCATTCAGCCTCAGTTTATCATTTCCACATTACAACTTCCAGATGACAGAGTGACTACAAAGGAACACAACATTTAGTCATCTGGAACTGAACCATAGAGGATTTTACTTTAGCGAGGAACAAAATGAGAAAAAATTAGACAAACGACACAAAACAAAACAAGAGAGACAAAAATTAGACAAAAAAGTTACAAAGCAACAAAAAAATTGACAAACGAGACAAAAAATGACAAAAATGTGAAACAAAATGACAAAAACGACACACAAAACAATGAATTAAGCAAAACACAAAGTGACAAAAATAAGACAAAAAACACAAGCGAGACAAAAAAAGAAACAAAACGACAAAAATCAGACAAAAAAAGACAAAAAACAACAAAAACAAAACATTACAAAAATGAGACACAAAATGACAAAAGAACAATGAACAATCCAGTATTTTTCTTTATGATCAAAACAACTTGTCATGGTCTAGAAATTATTTTAAATTTACAGTTTTACATATTTACAAATCGCAGTTAATGTCTTTTTATACACTTTACAAAGTCGTCCCGCGGGCCGGATTGGACGCTCTGGCGGGCCTTTTTTGGCCCATGGGCCGCATGTTTGCCACTTCTTCTTTAAAGGATGTACATGACAATAATCATGTGTTGGTTTTGATGCTCTAGAAATGATGATGGGAGCTTTTATGTTCTCTCAGCCTGTGTTCTGTCTCTATGTGAATCCACAGTATGAATACTGGAGCACCAAGTCTCGCAGGAATGAGTTCTCTGTGATTGAACTGTATGAAGGAATGGAGCTCTACAACAGCACCGTGTTCAGCTCCCTGGATCGGCCGCATGCTCCTCAGGTGCTCCAGCAGTCCTACATTTTCCCCTCGTCCATCTCCACCATGGAGGCCACCCTGACGGAGAAAGGCATCACCAGCCGCCATCTGCTCAGTGAGTCTCACTGGGATTGCGTTGCTCTATATTTGGGAATAACCCACCTTTTTCTCACAAACAAAAAGCTCTTTTCAGCATATTCTGGCGCAGCGCCTCTCATAATGTTTCTTTGGATTTGCTTTGTCACAGTTGGTTTGCCGTCTGGAGGGATTCTGTCGTTACCAAAGATGTTCCTCGACCCACGCAGACCAGAAATAGTATCTGAGCAAAGCCGGTAAGTCCTGCACTCAGACTTTGGATAAACATTCGACAGTTTTTTATTTATTTTTTATCCCGTCTGACCTGTTAATTTGATCTCCAGTGAAGAGAACCTGATACCGTACGCTCCAGAGCTACTGATCCGTACGGAGTGGTTCATCAACTACAACCAGACGGTATCAAGAGTACGAGGAATTTACACTGCACCCTCTGGACTGGAGTCGACCTGCCTGGTGAGTCAACCAGCACAAACATGTTCATTACAGTGGTGGCCATTTATTCTTCAGAACATGTTCATCTTATTGGAAACAGTTTAGACAGAAATTAATAGCTTTTCCATCAGATCCACCATTTCCACTGCCATTACATCTAAAATCTTACATTTTAACATTAAAGGTTCCATGTTGTGCCCCTTTTCAGCAAATAATAAAACTCAGATTTGATTGACACCCCTGATCCCCTGATTGATTCGATTATAAAACGATTATTGATGCACTTTTTTTTTTTTTTGAACATTAGAACATACATTCCTCATGCAGCTGGTACATAATGACTGAGTTATTTTCTTTTTTCCTCTTCCTCTGTCCTCCAAATGCAATATCTTTAATCATGACATTCAAAAAATAAAATAAAAATACATAAATAAATGAATAAATAAATCAACAAAAAACAAAAAAAACAAATGAAAGGTAAAGACTTCCTCATTATTTTGTGACCCACGGGACGACACAAGGGTTATTGTGTCGTCCCGTGGGTCAAAATTGACCCGTTTTAAAGTTTGAAAATGTGGGGAAAAAAAATATTTTCACAATGAAACTTCTGATGTCCATATTTTCAACATTTTTGGGAAATTTTTGAACATTTTTTTGTGGAAAAAAAGAAATGGTAAAAATGTTTCTTAAGAACATTCACAAAAAAATTCACCAAAAAATCCACCAAAATCCAGCAAAATATGACATATATTATCTATTTCTTCTTTTCCAGGTGGTGGCGTACGGTCTGGACATCTACCAGACACGCGTTTATCCCTCCAAGCAGTTCGACGTGCTGAAAGACGACTACGACTACATGCTGATCAGCAGCGTACTTTTTGCCCTTTTCTTTGCCACCATGATCAGCAAGCGCCTGGCAGAAGTCAAGCTGCTCAACCGGGCCTGGCGGTAAACCGACGGTAAGAATCCGGCATCCGACAGCCCCACGGCTGCACGAAGGACCTCAGCCCGAGGAGGTGAGGTGGCTGAGGCCGAACCTGTAGAAGAACACAGGTCAACGTTCAATAAGGCCCGTAAGGAACTGCTGGGGTGAGGGGGGGAGAGCAGGGGGTTAGTAAAGGTTTTACGTGTTTTTTAACTTATTTTGGAAAAAACAAGAAATGATTTCCTAGTAGAATAACTGTTCTTTTGTGCCACATCATTTTTGATTAAATGTTAACACATAACTAACTATAAATGAACGAAACAGACTTGAATTTATGGACCTGTGGAGTTTGGAAATTCCTACACGTGTGGAAGTTAGCGTCTTAAGTCATTTTAGTTTTCCCAAGATTACTTTTGAGAATCATCAGACCGATCTAACGGCGAGTGAAGCTAAATGTGGAGGTCAAAGAAAAGAAATAGATCTATGTGAGCGTGATATGGTGGAATGGTTTGTAATTCTAGCCTGCTGAATCACTCACTGATACTAAAATGCCATTTTGATTCGATGGCGAACGAACTGTGAATATGAAACGTGAGCTGATAATGTAGCACGGACAATGACTGGTAATCTGGGCTTTTCTGAAGACTCTCCCACCGAAGGCACCGTCGCACCGTTTTCTCCATTCTGTGCTTGAACAAGGAAAATGACCAACAGCAGCTTTCATTTCATGTGCCCCAGTCGTCCTGCAGCTCATACGTCCGTGAGCAGTTTTGATCCATCGGCTGCTGTTGATGCTCCATTAAAAGATCTCTCACAACTTCGGTGTTTTCTCTCACTTCCCACATGAACTTTCAACATATTCCAAGTTCACACCATCTCTTTTATTCAATCTAGAAGCAGGACTTGGTCAACTTTAATCATGGTTTCTCATGCAAAAAGGACAAAGAGTCAGTTGTAGAATGAATAAGTTATTTATTTCTATAAATAGATTAAAAACAATTTTACTGTGATTTATGTTTGACACATGATAAACAGCCTTTCATTCGGGCCAAATCTGATACAGAACCTTCATGAGAACTTCCAACAGGTGGCCGTAACAAAGTGGTGAAAGTGGGCCTGCACCTCAACAGTGTAAACGTAACAAGACGCCCGAAGACGTCCCGTCTGTCCTCCGTTTGACCGTATTAGAGCTAAATTCACAAACATAATTAAAACAATTTTCAATTATGATTAAAAGTTCCTGTTTAAATATAAAAGTCCTCAATTAAAACTAAATCAGCGTAAAACCTTCAGCGTGTTCTTCATGAAAACACTCAAATGCAGGTTTTAGTCAAGTTTCAAATTTTGATCCTTTTTGACGACGTACCTTTAAATAAATGGAATAAAATGAAAACAGAGGGTGTTTTCCATGTAGAATCTAGACCAGGGGTGTCCAACAACCACTGGAGATCAAATTGGGCTGAATGTGGAACCTGGACTAAAATGAGTTTGACACCCCTGATCTAGACTGATATGTTTGATGTAAGTGAAATTATTTTTAAAAACCTGCAGAGCACCGCAGAATCCATCTGATAAAACCTGAGCTTTATCAGGTGAAGCGTCTGACGTCACTGTAGGTTTCTAATTTGGTCATATCTGTCAGTGAGAATGATTTAGCAAAACATTAAATCCATCAATACATTAAACTTTTCAAGCAGCATTGTCATAGAAATGACACACGTGTAATAAACAGTTTGATACAAGCCCAGCTCGTACCATTGTAATTATTCACTCTCTTGTAAGACGAACAGTAAAATATGAGCTCAGGCTGGTGGTGGTGATGTGAGCATCCGGCTGTCAGACAAACAAATTATGGCGCTTTTCCACTAGGACCTACTCTGCTCAACTTGTCTCGGGTTGTGAGGTTTTCCATTAGGACGTAGGACCTGGTACCAGCTACTATTTTAGTACCTACTTGGCCGGGGTTTTAAAGCGAGCTGATAACGTGACGTCTACAGAGTGCAGGCCACTGATTGGACAGGGAGTGACGACACACGAGAGTGAATCCTTCACAAAAACCAAACCCGGTATTTAAAAAAAAAAAAAAAAAAAAACTGACGACAGCGCACATTGCCATCCATCCATTTTCTTCCTCTTGTCTGGGGTTGGCTCGTGGAGGCAGCGGATGAAGCAGGTCATTCCAGACGTCCCTCCTCCCAGCAACACTTTCCAGCTCTTCCTGGGGGATCCCAAGGCGTTCCCAGGCCAGATGAGATATATAATCCCTCCAGCAGGTTGTGGTTCTACCCCGAGGTCTTCTCCCAGGTGGACGTGTTCGGAAAACCTCCAAAGGAAGTTTCCCTGGAGGATCTGAATCAGATGTCCAGATCACCTCAACTAGTTCCTTTAGAGGTGAAGGATCAGCAGCTCTACTCCGATCTCCCTTCAGATGTCTGAACTTCTCACCCTATCTCTAAGGCTGAACCCAGCCACCCTAAGGAGGAAGCTCATTTCTGCCGCTTGTATCCACGATTTTGTTCTTTCAGTCACTACCCAGAGCTCATGACCATAGTGAGGGTTGGAACGTAGATGGACCGGTGTGCATTGCTCTGCACGGAACTTGGCAAAATTTGAATATGACTGAGCAGCAGGTATATCATTGCCTCCATGTCCTCCATTGTTGTGTTGCGTTTGTGTCGCACACAAATCAGGTTAAGGGCCGCCGTGCTATGATGATTCCACCCACGATGAGGTGGTCCTCAATCGTAATGGAAAACGACCTAAATCGAGTCTAGCCGAGCCGAGTAGGTGCTAGTGGAAAAGCGCCTTTAGTGATGATACATTTTCCCTGTGTTTGTATCTCGCTGAACCAAAGTTAAACACGGTTACAGGAGGTCAATATTTCTCCACTATTAGTGAAAATACTGCATATTATCATGTGTTGTGGGTTGAAGTCTAAAATACTGACCGGTAAAATGTTCAGTCAAAAACAGAAAAACAAACCTCCCAGTGCAGCTGCGTGACAAAATATCAGTCAATATGACATTAAACCACGAGGTTATTAGTGATGTGAGTCACAGTTCTGTACTTCCAGAGGGTTTCTATCTCTTCTGCCAGGTGCCGCCGTGTCCCGTCTTGATCGGTTCGCTCATGAGTCTCTCCCGTCTGTCGGGGTGAGGCGGTCGGCCTGGCGGCAGCAGGATGTAGTGCGTGGCGCTGGCCTGTCTGCCATCCTTCAGAATGGGGACGATGCAGGGGGAAAACTGGGCCGGAGGCTGCGTCCGTTCGCTCTGCTGTCTCTGTAAGGCCTTGCTCACGTACTCCGGGTTTGCAGCGAAGCTCTGAGTGGCGGGCATCACTCCGTTGATGTAGATGGGAAGACATTTGGGGCTGGGGCTGCGCGGCGGGCAGGGCGGGACCAGCGGGACCCTCGGAGGGATTTTGGGAGGCTTGTCATCGTCGCTGGTCTTTGAGAAAGCGGTGGGTTTGGGCGGGATGGGGATGCGAGGAGGGACTAGGGGTTTGTCAGCAGGGAAGATGTCTGAGCAAGAGAATCTGTCTCTGGATGGTTTCCCATTTGCTGATGCCTCATGCTGGTTGTCGTCTCTCTGGAGCCAGTTATTTGCTCCAAACCGGCCTCTTCTAGCTGCCTCCTCTCTGCTGGGCCAAGAGAAAGCAATCCCAGCTCCACTGGCATGCAGTGAACTCTCCTGGTAGGCGTAGTTCACCTGTCCACAGTCTCTGCTGCTGCTGCCTCTGCACACCGGCTTCGGGCAGCTTTTGGGCAGAAGGCGCCGTCGGTCACTGGTGAAGAACTCCACTTCACTATCAGCTGCTTCATCCAACATCAGCTCCTCCGGGTCGGGCAGAGGCGGGAGGGGTTTGGATTCTCTGTGGTGGCTGCCGAACGCTGCTCGTCTCTGGGAGGAAGGAACCACCTGGTCTCCTTCATGGTGCAGCAGTAAGTTATCAGAGGTTAGGAAGAGGGAGATGTTGGCTGGGGAAGAGAGAAAAAAATCACGTTAAAGATCATAAATCCTTCCTTTACGCTCAGAAATCACTTCTTCGTTACACAATGTTCTCACTTTTGTAGTTTTGCGTTTCCTTTTTTGTCTCACTTGTGTTTTTTGTCTTGTTTTTGTCATTTTGTGTTTCCTTTTTGTCTTGCTTGTGTTTTTTGTCTTGTTTTTGTCATTTTGTGTTTCGCTTTACTCATTTTGTGTATCGTTTTTAGCGTTTTGTGGTTTTTTTGTCTCGCTTGTGTTGTTTGCCTTTTTTGTCATTTTGTTTTCTGCTTTTGTCATTTTTTACACATTTTTGTCATTTTGTGTCTTTTTTGTCACTTTGTAACACGTTTGTCTATTTTTTTCTTTTTGTTTTGTTTTGTTTCGTTTGTCTCATTTTTTGTCATTTTGTGTCTCGTTTTTGTCATTTTATGTCTCGTTTTTGTAATATTTTGTCTTGTTTTTGTCTTATTTTTGTCTTCTTTTGTTGCTTTGATCATAAAGTAAAATCCTCGATGGTTCAGTTCCAGATAGTTGTGACTAAATGTTGTGTTCCTTTGTAGACACTGTGATCTGGAAGTTGTAATGTGGAAATGATAAGCTGAAGCTAATGTTGCTGAAATTGAATTTGTTTCTCTTCAGAAATTTGCTATCGTTGTTGTTTCCCTCAGTGCAGAGGCGAATCTCACAGGAAGAAACATGGAAAACAACTTGCAATGATGAAAAAAAAGCTAAACTTGAGTGTGATGCAGGAGGGAGTAGGCTGTCCAATCTCCTAACAAAAACCCCTGAGCTGCTGGAGATACGACGCAGGAAACAGGAGTGAAAACATGTGGAAAACAACCGCTTAACCTATCACCCTCTTCGTCAAACATCAGCCACAACACCCTGATTAACGCAGGAATCACCATTATCTGCAGGCCAGGCGCATAATCTTAACCCAGCTTCCCATAACCTTCCCTGTGGAAACATCCGACGTGCCCCAGACTGCAGGAACAGCTGGTGACCGGAGAGTGATAGCTTCCCTCCCGGTTCACCACGCTGTCCTTCCTTAGATACACAACTCTGTTCTGTGACGACAAACTCACTTACACTCCGTCTACACACTGATTCAGCAGCAGAATGGGGTTTAAAGTAGGTTTAACACAGGGATATTATTGTCCTAAAGAGAAATCATTTATAAAAGTTTCACAGCAAATGAAAAGTAGTATCAAAACTGCAAAGATTTCTGTGATAATTAACGATAAATGTTATAAATGTTCTATTAAAATATTCTATCAAATTTATAAAGCATCCAAACTATCATGAGTACTAAACACATCCTGTAATAAGTCAGTCCTTTTGCATTATTTAACAGCAAATTCTTTGTTTCCTTTTTGAGATTTTAGTGCTATTTTAGTAAAAATCTACATAAATTTAAAAAAAAATTATGGATTCCAATCACATACGCATGTAATTAATGATTTAAACAAGTTGTCGAACGTTTCACAACAAATAAAAAAGTCAAAAATGCAAACTAAAGCTATAATCACAGATAAATATTAACATCCATCCATCCATTATCTATACACCGCTTAATCCTCACTAGGGTCGCGGGGGGGGCTGGAGCCTATCCCAGCTGACTCGGGCGAAGATAAATATTAACAATGTTCCTTTAAAATATGATCTCAAATTCATCAAAGCATCCAAACTAGTATCATATATCTCCTGTCACGTCAGTAATTATATGTGAAATAACAAGTATAACTCGTGCTTTAACAGAATATATGTTCTTTGTGTGCATTTGGTTCCGTTTTTGGGTTTTGTGCGGTTTAAGTTTGATTAAAAATGTGTACTGAAGCTATAATTACAGATAAATATAAGAATGATCCTTTAAAATGTGATCTCAAATTCATGAAGCATCCATACTCATCCTGTTAGGAGTCCTAGATTAGATGTAAACAACCAGCATGACAAGTGTTTAATAGAATATCTGTTCTGTTTTTCTTTTACGTTGTGTAGCGACGTGTTCTTTGTGTGTGTTTGGTTCCTTTTTTGGGTTTAAATCAAATAAACGTTAAGAAAAATATGAAGTGAAGCTCTAATTACAAATGAATTTAAGAATGTTCTTTTAAAATATGATCTCAAATTCTGTCAGATTCACAAAAAATCCAAACTATTGTCAGTAGGGATGCCCGACATCGGCATAAAAATGTAATATCTGTCAATATCTTTGTCGTTTCTTTGCCTATCATGAAAACCGATAAAACAATGCCTGGATTTTGCCGCCATTTACTCATAGAGAGAAGGAGAGTGTGAACTGTTGTTTGAGACAAATTTTTTTTAAAATGGCATAAATATGGCATTTTTTCCATAACTTCAGTTGAAGTAATTGTCTTATTTTGCACAGACAATGTTTACATCTGAGAATGCATCCAATGGAGTGTCACAATAAAATGAGGCATGATGTGTTAATTGTGTTAAATGACTTAAAAATTAGCCAGAATTACAGAGAATTTTCCAAAAATGATCTAAAATGATGAAAATGTCTTCAGAATGACATGAAAATATTCTAAAATGACTGGAAAACGATCCAAAATCAGTCAGAATTTATCTCTGATTAAAAATGATCCAGAATGACTGAAAACTTGCAGAATGTGTTAAAATATGTTAGAACATTCTGGAAAACACAAAACTGAACCCATTTTCTCAAAAACTACAGAAAATGAGTCAGACCACTCTGCTTCCAAACCGTTTATTTATTCCCAAGCTGATTCTAGTTGGAAACAGGATTTAAATTGTAGCTTTCCTCTGTGATAAAATGCCCCTATAACAGCATCTATGTAAAATGAATCTAGATAAAGAGACTCACAGTTAAATTGTTTGGCCATCTGCTGCTGTTGAAGCTCCTTCAGGTTGTGATCCATGTCAGCACTCAGACCAAAGCAAACTCTGCCAAACAACAGCAACAGAGAGAGAGTTGAGAAATCCATAGAGAGCTGAACATGTGTGTAAATCATTCCTGCACATAACCTGTCATAAGTCAGTCATTATGTGTGGAAAAAACAAGCAGGACAAGCACTTTAACAGAATATATGTTCTGGTCTCCTTTCACATTATGCAACAGCACTGCGAGGGACTGGATGTTTGGTCTAAATCGTGTTCTTAATGTGTGTGTTTGGTGGTTTTGGTGCTATTTAAAGAAAATCAACAAAAAGACATTACGGATTCACATGGAAACTATTAGAGCAGGGGTATCAAACTCATTCCAGTTCAGATTCCACATTCAGACCAATTTGATCTTCAGTGGACCAGACCAGTAAAACCACAGCATAATAACCTATCATAGAGTGTCTACAAAGGAACACAACATTTAGTCACAGATATCTGGAACTGAACCATATAGGATTTTACTTTATGATCAAAATGACAAAAGTCAGACAAAAAAAACAAGACAAAATATTATAAAAATGAGATACAAAATGACATTAAATGAGACAAATGACAAAAGTCAGAAAAAAAACAACATAAACAAGACAAAATATTACAAAAATGAGACTTTACGATCAAAACAACATGTCATGGTGTAGAACAGTGGTAGCCAACACTGTGCCCGCTGGCGCCTGGTTGCCCGCAGAGACCACGTGAGTTGCCCCCAACACCTCCTAAAAATAACACTAGTCACCATGAAATTCCTTACAAAAAATTATAAAAAATTATAGTTGCTGTTATTTTTTAATCGGAAATACTTACATTAATGCAAATTGAATTGAAAAATTTTAAATTACAACATTTATTATAATTTTTTTTTTTTTTTTAAACTACAACGTCTTCGGTGTAAATGAACTTTGACCTTGTCCGAGTCAAAGTTCACTGCGCATGTCAAACTACCACGTCACTCTGCTGAAGCGTCCGGATGCAGACACTTCGGGAAGCTAGGTGTGGTTTTTACCCCCAGAACATGACAGAGAAGTGAACGAGGAAACACTATTTTCACGATGACTGGGAGGAAGAGTTCTTTTTCACGACAATGAAAGATAAATGTATGCGTCCTATTTGCGGGGCGACTATTGCGTCGGCAAAGCGGCACAACGTGGAGAGACGCTACTTTAGCCGCTACAAAGCTTCCACGCTAACTAGCCACCTGCTAGCGGACATAGACTGGATGTGCACTACGGACAGGAAAAATCCAGGACTTAAAGGCAGCTTTGGCATCTACAACGCGGCGAAAAGTTTCTTTGTGGAGAAAAATGTACCATTAGAAAAGCTTGTTTCAGTGACGACAGATGGGGCTCCTTCATGACGGGTCGCCATGCAGGCTTCATTGTACGATGCAAAGGTGATCCAGACTTCCCAACATTCCTACATTACCACTGCATCATTCACCAGCAGGACATATGTATGTACAAAAGTGGCCGGATTTGATCATGTGATGACTCGTGTCGTGAAGATCATAAATGGCTCCAAAGCCAGACAACCAGGACATTGAAGGTGCAGCTGGAGGAGCTGTTAGCTGAACATGGTGACCTGTTACTACACACAGAAACCCCATGGATCAGCAGGGGAACAGTTTTGCAGCGTTTTTTTAGTCACTGTTGGCCGAAATCAAAGAGTTCCTGCAATCCAAAGGGGAAGACACCTTGCTGCTTGAGGACACTGAGTGGATTCTTGCCCTTGCATTTTTAACAGACATCACTGGGAAACTGAACCATCTGAACTGTGAGCTGCAAGGTAAAGGTAAGACATGATAAGCTCTGCAATGCCAGGCTTCCCACTAACACACATTTACAGACAAAGAAAGAGGTAACATGTTGTCATTCAAAACACCGTGCCATTACACAATATGTGAAAAATAATTTGTTGAAAACATGTTATGATTTGTTAAAAATGTTGCAATGCTGGTGAAAAATACTGGTGATTAATACTAATGTGATAGGATTCATTTCAAAATGTGAAAGAGTTGATTTTTTTTCTTAAATAACTAATAATTTGTACAAACATGGCACAGAGTTCATGAATTGTTCAAAAATGTTAAAAAGGTAGTATGCACAAATGAAGCATGATTTGATGACGGTTAATGATTTCCTAAAAATGTTAGAAGTGACAGTTTGCACAGAAATGTAACTGGTGTGATTTTGAACAAAATGCTGCAAATATGCTGATTCATACAAAACTGCCAAGAAAGATATTTACCAAAGTTTCAGAGATGGGATACCTCTGACTTTTAAATATTAGAACAGATTTCCATATATATGTGTGTGTGTTTCCTACCGTCATTGTTGTGGAAATCGTTGTTAATTATTGTAAGGAATAATTAACATACATGTGATCAGACAGTCTTTTTACATATTATTTTCATTATTGTTATTATTGTTTAAAGATGATGGCGCAAGTTTGCTATTGAGGAAGTTTGTATCAAACAAGGTGCCCTTCGTACTACTCAGTACCCTTGAAGTTGCTCTTGGGTTCAAAAAGGTTGGTGACTCCTGGTGTAGAACTATACTAAATTTAGAGTTTTACAAATTTGAGACAAACGACATAAAACAAATAAAAAAAGACAAAAAATTACAAAACGACAATAAAATAAGAAACAAATGACAAAAAAACAACAAAACAAGACAAAATATGACAAAAATGAGACACAAAATGACAAAAGAACAATGAACAATCTAGTATTTTACTTTCTGATCAAAACAACTTGTCATGGTCTAGAAATTATTATATTTATAGTTTTACTAATTTACAATCTGCAGTTAATGTCTTCTCTGGAATTATTACACTTTGAGGGCCGGATTGGACCCTCTGGAGGGCCGCTTTTGGCCCACGGGCCTCACGTTGGACACCCCTGGGTTAGAGGATTAACTGGAGTCAGATCCTCTTTAAGCAGCTTCAGGTGTTTATCTTGTGTAACATCCAATAAATGTATTATTGGATGCAGACGTGAGACACTGAACTTGTTGACTTTTTATTTGTTCATCTTTTGTTTACAGATAATAAAAATAATTAGTTCTGTGTCAAAACTGGATTTTATGATCACAGTATATCAGAGGTGTCCAACATCCAGCCCACTTGAGATCAGATTGAGTTGGATGTGGAACCTGAACTAAAATGAGTTTTACAGCCCTGGTTTTTATCATCGCACTGTGTATAATTTTATGTCTGCTTTGTGTTTCTTCTGGTATTAATCGCTGTGTTCGTGTACCTGCTCAGCTCATGCTGTCCCCAGTAGTTATTCTGACTCCCAGCCATGTTGTGGCAGAATTTACATTTCTAAAACTCCCGAAGGTCCGTTTGGTATCGATCCAAAGCTCCAACACGAGTCAGCTCCATCAAACCCATCGCAGCGTCATTCTAGCCGACGGCGATCTGCTGGAGAGACGCAGAAAATGGAGCGTTAGTCGATCCACCTGGACATCTGCAACATTTGCATCTCGTTAGAGACAAAACGCACAGATTGTCTGGAACATCTGGCGTCTGTATTACGTCACTGGGTTCATTAGTGCAGGTTGCACCTCTGTCAGCTCGTAAACAAGGCGAATGAACAACGAACATGTGGAACAAAAAACCCCGTCCAGCTCACACAGCTGCACGTTCTCATCCTGAGAGGCCGGTCAGAGGTCAGGCAGCGATAAAGAACAAACATGAGGAAGAAAAATATGCTGCATATATCACCGATAGATTCATCTACTGTACATAGAAACGTATGGAATTATAGAAAAACACACAAAGCTAAATATATTAAATGGGATGTTTTAGGGAGAAAACATTTCCTGCTTTAATTTTCATTTATAGTTTTGTGTGAATATAATAGGCAATAATACAGAACAAATTGAAGGAGTAGGGAGAGAAGCACGCACAAATATAGTGTATAAAACATTTCCACAAATACATATATTATATATATATAAATACACGTAATTCCACGTTATATAAAAAGTGAAGAAAGGTCAATATGTTAACCCTTATGTTGTCCTGCGGGTCAAAATTGACTCGTTTTAGAGTTTGAAAATGTGGAAAAATATATTTTCACAGTGAAACTTCTGATGTCCACATTTTCAACATTTTTGGGAAATCTGTGAACATTTTTTGGTGGAAAAAAGAAATGTCTATATGTATTTGTCTTTTTTTGTCTGACTTTTGTTTTGTCTCTGGTTTTTGAAATTTTGTTTCACGTTTTTGTCATTTTGTGTTTCCTTTTTGTCTCGCTTGTGTTTTTTTGTCTAATTTTTGTCATTTTGTGTTTTGCTTTATTCATTATCTTGTGTATCGTTCTGTCTTTTTTGTCTCGTTTTTGTCGTTAGTCCATTTTTTGTCATTGTGTAACTTTTTTGTCAAATTTTTTGTCTCTTTTTGTTTTGTTTTGTGTCGTTTCTCTCATTTTTTGTAATTTTGTTTCTCTCTTGTTTTGTGTCTCGTTTTTGTAATATTTTGTCTTGTTTTTGTTGTTTTTTGTCTTTTTAAAGTAAAATCCTCTGGTTCAGTTCCAGATAGCTGTGACTAGATGTGTTCCTTTGTAGTCACTCTGTGATCTGGAAGTTGTAATGTGGAAATGATAAACTGAGGCTGAATGTTGCTGAAATTTTGATTTATCTTTCTTCATAAATTTCCGGTTGTTCATGATGTTTTCTAAAAAGATAATTCCTTAAATGTGAACATTTTCAGGATGTATTTTGTTGCACTAAAACAAAGGAAAAATGTGGATTTGTGGTTATTTCTAGGTTATTATGCTGTGGTTTTATTGGTCCGGTCCACTGGAGATCAAACTGGACTGAATGTGGAACCTGGACTAAGATGAGTAGTTTTGTGTATATACTGTACATATAGTGTTAAAGAGCTGGGTAAATGCAAAAACACTTATTACAGCCCAGCAGAGTTGATTAACTGTACAATGTACCAGGACATCTCTAAAATTACACACCTACTGATATTCTACTCATTGTGCAAGAGTTCACTTTGCAAAAAAGTCCAACTAAGCAAATGAAAAGCGCCTCATGAGAGTCACGTATGACAGATTTTTACCAGACACACTAAACTAGAAAACACGTCTGTGATACGCTGCATTGTTCCTGCAGGAAACGCCCGACACAACAAAAAGCGGCCCAGTGAAAGCCTCCAGTCTGCATCTCTTTGTGGTTCCACTTTAAAGGCATCTGTCTGATGGGACGGCTGTTACACAACCTCTGGGTCAGATGCGGGAGGCCGACGGCGCTGCTCGCCCTCCTTCCTCCCCGTGACCGTCAAGCCCTGCAGTATCCGCCCTCACAACAGGGGCTGATTGTACCAGCATTCCTGTGATGCTGACCGACACGCACCAGCACACGCTTCAAGGAATATTCCACTTGATTCAGATCAGGCTGTGGGTCCAAATCTAGTTTGGCTTATTAATGTAGGAGGAACGGTTCATTTCAATCCACCACACAGCAGCTGAGAGGGAAATGCCTTAGTGTCAAAATGATTTAAAGCGATCGTATTAGGCAGCTTGTGACCAAAAAAGTGAGTTTGTACTGTCAGACAAAGCTGTACATTCAGTTTAAATATCGAACAAGCACTAAAAGGAAGATATAAAAGAAAAAAGACACCAACCACAGCAGCCATGTTGCCTGGTTCAGATGCTCACCGTTCTACATCTACAGTCATGTAAAAAAATGATCAGACCACCCTTGGTTTCTTTAATTTCTTGTTCATTTTAATGCCTGGTACCACTAAAGGAACATTTGTTTGGACAAATACAATGATAACAACAAAAATAGCTGATAAGAGTTTGATTTCAGAGCTGATATCTGATATTTTCCAAGGGAGGCTAGATATCAGACACAGGAACGGATGAGTGACAGTCATCTGGTGGGTAGAAAGACGTTTCCTGACCAGCTAGCAGTTTGGTAGAACCATGTTGGGCTTATTTTTTCTTGGTGGAATGAACGGCTGTCTTGGAGATCTTCAGTTTTTTGGCTACCTGTCACTCATGATGGCTGCCTTTGTGGCTTCACATAATTCTTTAGTTTTAGGCGTTATGTGAGAGCTGACAGCTTCTGAGTTCTGCTACAGCTTGAATGTCAGCAGGAAACCACTCTAGACCTTTGCATGTGCTGCTGATGACATGAAATGTCCTCTTATAGACCCTGGAATACAATGAAGCTGAAGCAGGTCAGATAGGACATAAAGCATTATGGAATCAGCTGCATTTTGTTGTCGTGTTCATTGTATTCTTCAGTTAATGTACCTTTAGCTGTACCAGGCATTGAAATGAAAAAGAAATTGAAGAAAACAAGGGTGGTCTGATCATTTTTTCTGTGACTGTATATACATATATGGTTCCAACTGATATCAGTGCCGGCAGACGAACAGTCCTGAGTCAGGTGAAGGTAAATCTGCTCTTATGTGACAGCTGAAGGGGTTTGTGTTAGCAGCTCTTTACCCCGGTGGTGTATCCAAGAGCAGAGGAAGATTTATTATCCAGCCTCCAGTGTGGAGAACTGATTCTGATGGCAACAGTGAATAAACTTTCCCTTCCCTAGCTTTGATACTTACAATCCCACTTGAACACCTCCTGAACTTGCAAACTCCAGTAAAAAGTCCCATTTCACATTGAAATGTAAGCACTGAATTAAACACAAACGCCTGCAGGTCCTCTTTACTATCACCCTGCCATCTTATTCTTCAAAGTCCTGCTTTGTTTCATGTCAACAATTGAAGTGGGAGGAGAACAATGCAGAGCATGCAAAGAGAAACCCACAACAAACAAAACAGTGACGTCTGTTTGAATATTAATGCCGTGCTTAAAACAACCCTCTGTGGCGTCATTTCCACCCATGAGCCTCGGAGATGGAAGACGCTGAACAATTAGGAATTCTACCGGCAATTACTCAGTTGTGCATGAATGGAAGCACTCAGCCATGAATGGGCCTTTGTGTCGCTTTAGTCCACAGAGAAGCGAAGCCCGAAAATACGAGTGAACTCTCCCATGAGGTTAGGACCAGAGATACGCCATGGAGACGAGCCCACACGGCCGAGGTATGAGCCCGATGCCGGCATCCCCGGCAGGAGGACGGAGCGTTGTTGGCTCAGCTGGAAGGACAAACCGGAGCAGGAGGAAACAGTTTGTTCGGCTCAATGCAGGAGCTCTGATGGCAAACCCAGCATCACTCTGTCCAAGCAGCAGGACATTCACTGACCGGACCTCTACAGACGAGTTCATTAGGTGGTGGCTCTCTGTAGTCTATACTCTACATTAAAGCCTGAAAAATACAGGACTCTGATCCAAATTTTGCACAATATACATGTACAGTCTACCACTGCATTAAACAGTGGATGAGAATGTGAATCTGCAGCATAACTGGAGGCATATTAACCAAATATAATCCAAATTAATCACGTTAGTTGGTCTTACTAACGGAAAATACAAAAGTTGTTGCAAAAGTACAGATAGTAGGCAGACAAACCAGACCTGTACTGTACCGTATGTTCTAAATCACAGCCTGAACTTACTGGATTTTACTGGTTTTAGGAAGTAAGAAATTCTGCCATCGAGTCCCCCGCTCAATATCGTTTCTATATATGTTCTATAAATGTTGAGGCCTTCGTTTCTCAACTTTCCAGCAACATAATTCACAAACTAGCTTCCACGAATACCACAAATCTTGACTCCGCACCGCCGTCTGCTCTGCTACATGTGCTGCAGACAGAGCTATGACTGTTACTGAACTGTTTCTAAATGACCTCAAGCCTTTTCTGTACTACGCTCTGAAAAAAGAAAGCTTTTGGATCTGCACCTACAGGACAACATACATGTCAATATTGTCATATCAGCGACCAATTTTTGGTTTCTGGACTAATTTTCAGTAATTATGGATCATTTTTTGAGTCATTTTGTACAATTTCTTGTCATTTCCAACAAGTTTTATGTCAGCTTGGATCTTTTCTTGTCATTTTGGATCATTTTTGTGGCTTTGGGATAATTTTCAAGTCATTTAGGACAAATTTCGTGTCATTCTGGACTAGTTTTCTGTAATTATGGATCATTTTCTTGTCATTTTGTAAACTTTTCGAGTTATTTTGGATAATTTTCTTGTCATTGCCAACAAGTTTTATGTCATCTTGGATCATTTAGCGTCATTTTGGATCTTTTTTGGTCTTTGGGCTAATTCTTGAGTCAATTAGGACAAATTTCATGTCATTCTGGAAGGCAGGACGTGTAACGATAGAATAAACACTGAATGACCCAACTGTGTGGCAGTTTGTGGTAGGAAAAAGGCCTCAAATTCAAAAATACAATGCAAAAATCTCAGAAACGCTAGGCATGTACTAAATTTTTTTATGGCTATATAACAGTGACATAAGTATAGTTTACATTTTTGCATTCTGGATTTAAATCCAAAGTGTTGCACCTCTTCTGATTTGTCTTTTCATGTTAATTGTTTAATTTTGTTGCCCACTAGACTTCATAGAACGGCCTCCAGACTACATTTAACTGCCCATATTTCTGTACAACCATGTGAAGAAAAAAACATCTTGGAATCTTGACCTAAATCCTGACTGTGGGAAAAACACAGGTGACTCACTGGTCTGGGCTCGTTTTATTCATGAGCTGTACACTAAATTCATCATCTAACACTGTTTAGGTTCTGCGACCCGTATTTATTAATGGAGGTGATTCAGGTCATGTCCACAACAGAAAAACAAAGAAAGGTGGTCGAGCTGTGGTCTGGAAATCGTCTGGGAATGCGTAGAGTTGCTGCTTGTGAGAATCAGCTGTAGACTGACATTTTGACTCAGTTCCACTTTAAATTACAGAAAACCAGACGTGATAAAATTTGGGGAGATTATGCTGCATGTTGTCTCTGTAAAGAGCACAAAAGAGCAAAGTTTTGGGTGAAACTCAGAGAGGGAGCTGCTCAAAGCTTTCCAAACTGGTTTAAAAGCCTCAAGCAGCTTTCAGATGTGATCGTCTGTAAAAAGGTCACATTTAAAATGATTTAAGCAACACATTCCAGACATTTAACACTAAAACTGAATACAGCTGACGATGATCAACATTTTCCTCAGATTGTGTGATTTGATTTACATTTTAGATTCAGGATGGAAGGAGTTCAAAATATAAAGCTATCAATCTGCATTTATCTAATTCATAAGAATTAATATGTGGTCATCCACACTGTAAGATAGATAGATAGATAGACAGATAGATAGATAGATAGATAGATAGACAGATAGATAGATAGATAGATAGATAGATAGATAGATAGATAGATAGATAGATAGATAGATAGATAGACTATAGATTATAGATTATAGATAGATATACTATAGATAGACAGATTATAGATAGATAGATAGATAGATAGATAGATAGATAGATAGATAGATAGATAGATAGATAGATAGACTATAGATTATAGATTATAGATAGATATACTATAGATAGACAGATTATAGATAGATAGATAGATAGATAGATAGATAGATAGATAGATAGATAGATAGATAGATAGATAGATAGATAGATAGATAGATAGATAGATAGATAGATAGATAGATGGATGGATAGATGGATCTAATTTTACAAACAAATCTATGTAAAATAGCAAAGCTGGAACTTCTTGTTCCATCACTAAATGCATCTAATTTTAAATATATATATATATATATATATATATATATATATATATATACACACACACAGCATAAAACTTAGATGTAACAGTAGTTTCACCGTTTAAATAAAAAGGAAAAATTTGAGAAATTCTGATAATCTTGTGAATGATGTATTTTAATTCTATTGATAAAAAGTTTCGAAAATCAAAATGTCAAACTTATTCGAAGATATGTTACATTAGATATGTCAATTATTTTCTATTTTATACTTATTCAAAGTTTAAATTGTTTAATGTTTTGTTACACAAGACATGTCGATTCTATTCTACTCTTTCTATTCAATTGGGGTTTTTTTTGTTTGTTTTGTTTTTTTTGACATCTTAATGATATTCTCGTGTTTTTGAAAAATCTAATTCAGGGAAATACTCTGTGAAATAAGGAGGAAAAATTCCCTCATATTCCAGGTATTTCCTCCACCTGGCTGACCGGCTGTCCAGCGCCCTCTAGCGGCTGCCGGCGGACAGACCGGCTGGTCCACCAGCCACCATCCCGCCTCGACTCGGCTCCTCTGGCCGGAACACGGAGCCCCTGCAGCGGCTTGTGAGAGCGCTGAGTCCCGCTGTCCTCAGACTAACGAACCGGTTCAACTAAACACGATTTTCTCCATAAAAACCATCTAAAGTGACTTTTAAAACTATCTTTACCTCCCTTAAACCCTTTTTCAGTAAAATAACGTTGGGAAAAACAATCCGTATCTTTATATTAACATAAAATTCCATTTAACAGTTTTCCCTCGCACAACACTATCCCTAATGGCTCCGGTTAAATAGACCCCAGATTTATCTAAATAAATAAACTTCAGGGAGTCTTACCAGCACGTAGAGCCCAGAGTTTGGTTCCGATGTGATAGAGTTAGTAGTAAAGAATCAGTCAGAGCTGAACCATGTGGACCATCCTCCTGTCAACAACCCTGGAGGAGAAACTCATTTAGTGTCACAGTGACGTTCAGCTCCACATCTGCTTATAAAAGCTCAGAAACTCCACCCAGAGCAGCCTTAAAGGGAAAAAACCCCAGAAAACACCAAACAGTGCAGCATTAGGAAACTATAAGTCATCAGGAGCAAATTAATGCTTTATTCTCTGAGTTTATTTAACTTTGAGTCCCACTATTTAATTCTAACACAATGTTTTTTTTTTATTTTATTTTAATGTCACATACAAAACACACAACAATGTCCTGAAATATGATTAAACTACATAAAAGAAATTAAAATCTTGTTTTTTTTTAAGTCAGATTTTAAATTATAGTGTATTTTGCTTTTACTTACATCCAGGAATTAGATTTTTAATCGAGCAGCCAGAGATTTTTTTTTAGCTTCTTGTGGGATTTTCAGGTCAAAAACATTAAAAATAAACACCACCATTAGGAAACCACATGTCATCAGGAGCAAATTACTGATTTAGTGGAGATTTTACCAACTTTTGAGGCCCTAACATCAGTAGACTTTGGTTCCAAGTTGCAGAAATAATGTGTTATTTTACTAACCTGCTAACATTTTTATTGTCTCTTGCATCTTTCCTTTCTTCCTCGACTACATTGTCAATGAGGTCTCTCTACCTCAAGTTTAAAGAGGTTGAATTAATATTTCTTCATGTCCATGAATCATGAAACAACATTGTTTCCACTGTCCCAGGTCAGAAAGCAAATGCCCAGAGAGCTCCAGGATCTGACATTAGAATGGTTTTATACATGTTGCATAATGAGCTTATGGGTAGGTGTATTTCATAAGGCAGTAAACAGTTTTATTCTGACCTGTGTGGGAGTTGGAGAGCGTGTGGGTGGATTCTGACATGAGTTTAATACGGACTGATAAAGAGTTCAGGACTGGCAGTGGATGTTTTGAGGCCTGTCTGTGTTTGTGTTCGCCCACGTCCAGTCGGAGGCAGAAGGACGATCCAGGAGGCCGTTTACCACAAAACAACAGCAGAGCGAGGCTTGTTTTTTAACTGTTTCCCTCCGACTGCCAAGTGCTGCAGTAACAACACAAACAAATCCTCAGGCGAAAAGACATTAAATAAAGCGCTGAATCAAACCACCTCGTAAACGTGTAACAGAGACGTCTGTTGACACAGTGACCTCCCTTCCTTCTTTCTTTTTTTCCCTCCTACTGCTGCACTGTTGCAATACTCCAATAAAACCCATACAGGGTCATATATGGATTAAGGAGTGCCTTATACCTCTAGATCCACTGTAAATTACAAACCCACTAAATAAATACACCACCTGGAACATGCCTCTGTTGCTGCAATCTCCAACTGTCCTTCTCCCACCAATGTAAGCTGTTTGCTCAAAAGAATACTCATACTTTTTTTATGATTGATTGGCCTCAGGTTGTGCAACGAAGTGATTTGAAACGTGATTTCAGTGTGACAGAGAGAGGAAACTGCTGTCACACTGCAAGGAACAAATGGAAGTCATGGTACAGCTCACATCTGCCTTAGTCTGTGACATTTCGTTGTTTTTTACGGCCCCTAAACTGAATTTTGCGAATATTATATATTTTCAGACCTGGGATTGATAACATCTGACCAAAGGAGCCATTTTAAGGGTTAAATATCTTCAGAAATATCATTCCGACAGCTATGAAATTTGGTGAGGACACTGAAAGCAATGTTTATTGTACATCCAGATGGTCAAATTGATCCAGTAGAGGCCAGATTTCAAATATTTAGCCTTTGAAAATTGGACAAATGCTGAATTTTCCAACAAAGGTGTTACTGGGGGTACAGAAAGATCCTGTAAGTATACATACATAGATGTATGCATACTTCCTTTGAAAAATATAGTCTTTAGTGGACATATAATCAATGGTACGGCCCCTAGACTGAGCTCTTTAAAATATTTGGGCTGAATTTTGAGAATATTATATATTTTCAGAGCTGGGATTGATAACATCTGATCAAAGGAGCCATTTTAAAGGTTCAGTATCTTCAGGAATAGCCCTCCTACAAGCATGAAATTTAGTGAGGACACTGAAAACGATGTTTATGGTACATCCAGATGGTCAAATGGCTCCAATAGAGGCTAAATTAGAAATTATTGCCCCCTGAAAATGGTAAACAATACGCGGCTACTGTAAAACAAGGGTGTCCAACATGAGGCCCGTGGGCCAAAAGCGGCCCTCCAGAGGGTCCAATCTGGCCCTCAAAGTGTAAAAATTCCAGAGAAGACATTAACTGCAGATTGTAAATTAGTAAAACTAATGTTGCGTTATTCGGTGTTTTGTGCAGCATTTGTGTCATTGTGTTGTGTGTCTACTTAGCTGTTGTTTTGTTTCTCGCGTCTGTCATTTTTTGTCTCGATTTTGTCATTTGTCTTTTTTTTGTTGCTTTGTAACTTTTTTGTCAAATTTTTTGTCTTTTTTGTTTTGTTTCATGTCGTTTGTCTCATTTTTTGTCATTTTGTATCTCATTTTTGTCCGATTTTGTCTTGTTTTTGTTGTTTTTTTTATCTTTTTTGGCTGACTTTTGTCGTTTTGATCATAAAGTAAAATACTATCATTCAGTTCCAGATAGCTGTGACTAAATGTTTTGTCTTTGTAGATATTCTGTGATCTGAAAGTTGTCATTTCTTTCTGACCCATTCAGATTTTGGAACCTTTAGTGCCTCTAGCCTCTTTAAAGGTCTTAATGCAAACATTTTTTTTTAATCTTTTCTGTGTTATTTCATAGGCTTAGCTGTGCACAGTTTCTACTTTTTGCCCCTTAGACTTGGCTCTGGGTGACCCAGGATGCTCAGAGCTGTGGGGGTTGTTGTCAGGGCGGGGAGGTCAACTCATTTCCTGCTCTGAGAGACCTCCGTCCCTGACAGCTGTCCCTGCAGTCAGAAGCCCACCTTCCACATCTGTAGCAGCCCCCACCCCCAGGCTTTTCATGTCAAAGAGATCGCTCTGTAGAAACACTCCTGTTCTGCTGCTGGAACATTAAACACGAGGCCATCTGGTTGGGTTTTTTTCATGAGATCTGTTTAATTAAAGGATTAAAGAACAGAAACATGTAACTTTACTGTGAATGCAAGCTGAGAATAAACAGCAGCAACATCTGTGGAAATATGAAGCTGGAAAACGTCCAGAATAGAAAACCTCTGAAATTAGAAATATGTCAGGAAATAAATGTCCACACAGCACTCGTCTGACAGCGTCTAGAGCTGGGATCGGAAATGAAATAAGTAGGTGTTAACATATGTTTTCTGCAGTAAATGCATCCGTGTAGGTTGATGGGCTGACACGGTGACACAGGGAATTCTCTTATAGAGGAACCAGCTGTGTACAAACATGTAATAGTAATTACTGCACACAGACATGCCTGCTGCTGCTTCTGCTAATCGTGATGCTGCTCTTCCCGTGAATCTGTGCTGGAGGCTGTAATTACTGACGAGGAATCAAATATCAAATCATTCTGAGATGAGTAAAAGTGGTTTGTGGTCCAAACAAGAGGCACTGTTATTCACTTTTGAGAGAAAATTCTTGTGAAATTCTCAGATCGGGTTTGTTGCACCTCTTTGTTCCCACCCACCACTTCCTCCAGCCTGACATGGAATACTCCGGTTTGATGTTTGAATCAGCAGCATTCATTTAACCCTCCTGTTGTCTTCATTTACGGGCACCAAAAAATATTGTTTCCTTGTCTGAAAAAAAATACAAAAAATTCAGCAAAAAAATTCCACAAATTTCTGAAAATTTGCAAAACCTTCAGGAAGAAAATTCCAATAATTCCTTAAAAGTTTGATTTTTTTAAAAATCCCCCAAATTTGGCAAGAAAATTCTTGTAAATATTTTCAAAAAGGAGGAAAATCTTCCAAAAAATCCTAGAAATATCTAAAGTGATTCCATATATATCAGTCAAACTTCTTATATTTTCTTAAGAACATTCACAAAAAAATCTACCAAAATTCAGCGGAATTCACAGGATTTAGGTTGATTTTAATGTGAATGTTCTTAAGAAACATTTGTGAGCTTTTTTTTCCCCACCAAAAAATGTTCAAAGATTTCCCAAAAACGTTGAAAATGTGGCCATCAGAAGTTTCACAGTGAAAATATTTTTTTCCCACATTTTCAAACTTTAAAATTTTGACCAGTAGGACAACAGGAGGGTTAAAACCGTGATGCTACCGTCTGTGATTTGAAACACACACACCCTTGATCCTTTTCGTTTTGGTGTAATTTAATGGATCTGCGGTTGAGGTTTGACAAAGTTGGAGGCGTCAGGAAGGAATCGGGCTCCTCAGATGACTGAGTGGGCTTCACACCACGGCCTTCGACCTCATCCTGCTCACTTATCAAAGAGCCAACAGCCATCGGTAGGAAAGAGGAAGACGGGCTGAAGAGGGATGTTTGTACCTTTGATTGTTGGACAGATCAGGAACACAAGAACACGCTCCCTGTGAAACCTATTCGGATGCTAAACTGCATTTTGTAAACCCAACAGAGTGTTCTAGAGGTGGAAAACACACATTCACGCGTATACAAACAGCTTTATGTGCGCTGGTGTGATCCCTGTTTGTAAAAAACTAAGCAAGCAGCAAAGTTTTTTCCCAGGGTACCAGCTGAGAGAAACAAAACGGAGTCAGGAGGCTCAGCGAAGGAGGAAGTGGCACAGATTAAACCGATTTAAACCCTGTGACATCAGATTTCACGGTGAGAGCTTCAGTGAATGGCGGAGATCTGAGCATGAAAAGAGTGATTCTTTACCCAGGATGCAGAGCTGGAGGCCTGGGCAGCTTCCCTACCGGGGATTTCAGGCCTCAGCGTGGGCAGCCGGTCCTCAGGGCCCGGCAGGAGGACTTCCGCAGTCCTGTAAATCTGATCTCCGGTTCATTAAAAGCTTCACTCGAAATGAGGAAGGACAAAAGAGGGAGAGTGGAGGCATTACAAAATGACGAGAGACACACAAAATGACCACAAAACACCTAAAATTACCACAAACAGATTGAAAACGGGGACAAAAGGGCCCAGAATACCCACAAAACAGACTCAAAATGACCAAAAAAGAAGCAAGATGAGCACAAAGACACACAAAAAAACCACAAAAAGACACATGATCACAAAAATGCACAAAATGACAAAAAATGACACAAAATGACCACAGAAAAACACAAAATGATGAGACAAAATAACTAAAAAAAATGCTAAATTACCACAAAACACCTAAAATTACCACAAACAGACTGAAAATGACCACAAGAATGCACAAAATGACCAAAAAGACCTGAAAAGCCCACAAAACAGTCTGAAAATGATCAAAAAAGAACCAAAATGAGCAGGTCATGTGATCTGGAATCAACTCGCTTCCTGGAGAGGTGTTTTTGTAATGGGGAACTTAGTAGAAAGTGATTTAATTTGTTATTTTCCATATAAAATGTGACATATTGCCAAAAAACAAATATCTGTCATGATTATCTCAACTTACTAAAAGAACACAATCCAAACTATTTCTAAATCAGCTCATTTTATTATTGTTTAGCTCATTAGAAGGTGGTTGGTATTAAATTCAGATGGTTATTTAGTTGACATTTTAGTGATGTAAGTGACAGTTTCCATAATAAATAATTATGGAATTTGTAAAGACGTGCTCATAGTGAACATAAAAACATGAGTTTTTTTAAACTTTTAATATAAATTTATGCAGATAAATCCCATGGACTTCAGAAGTCCCTCAGTTATAGATTGACCCCAATCCATAAAATGTTATTTGCTAATCAGGTCATGGACTTACTGGAAGTTTTTTATTTGTGGTAAAAGAGACAGGCAGGCATCGTCAATATTTGCTTGTTTAGTTGATTTTCACAACGTTTTCTCGGGGTCAAAGTCTTATTTAATCACCGCAGGACATCCAGGGTCACTCTTAGGAGGGCAAAGGATATGAGTCAACTTTTGTAAGATCATTGTGTTTCATTATTTGCATTGTGGGTGCACATTGTGACTCCACCATGCAGGGGTGGAGGGGGAGAAATGATCACGTCCTCAGCCCACAGATTTTCTCGGAAAATAATGGTTTGACCCCTCTCCTCAGCCGTCTCTCCCGACAAAATAGCTTCAATTCCTGAGGCGTGACAAAATCTTTCTTTTTCTTCTCTCCTCCCACTCCGTCACCCTCCTCCTATTTTTCCCTCTCTCACCTCACTTACTCTCGCTCCATCATTTCCTGTTGAGTCACCGGCAGAGCCATGTTTTACAGTTTGCTGCTCCCTCCTATCGCCTTCCTCCTCCTCCACTTCCTTGTTCACACACGCCTGTCTTGTAAGGGGGGAAAAACTCGGCGTGACGCTACAACAGCAGCTCTCTCCTTCAGCTGGAACAAAAAGCAGGTAGAAAAATCAGAGCAGATGCACTGGAACAAATGCCCTCTCAAAACAAGAAAAAAAAAACTTATTTCAAGGAATTTTTACCTTGGAAAAAGTGAAAAAAAAAATCTGCCAATAGGCTTAGTAAGATTTCTTGAAATAAGATATGATATTTAGAATATTGAGATCTCAGAATTTGCTGGGAAAACTTATTTTAAGCTATATTTTACCAGGATTGTCAAGCTTAGGTGTCTTAAAATAAGGCAGACATGCTAAAAAAAAAGCAGTTTTTCACTCAAAAGTAGATTTTTGCTTTTATGTAACCTCCTAATTTGACATGTACTAATCCTCATTTACGGGCACCAAAAAATATTGTTTCCTTGTCTGAAAAAAAATACAAAAATTCAGCAAAAAAATTCCACAAATTTCTGAAAAATTGCAAAACCTTCAGGAAGAAATTTCCAATAATTCCTTAAAAGTTTTCCTTAAAAGTTTTATTTAAAAAATGAAAAAAAAAACAAATTTGGCAAGAAAATTCTTGGAAATATTTTCAAAAAATGAGCAAAAATCTTCCAAAAAAACAAAATCCTAAAAATATCTAAAGTGATTACATATATATCAGTAAAACTTCTAATATTTTCTTTAAGAACATTCACATAAAAATCAACCAAAATCCAGCGAAATTCGCTGGATTTTGGTAGAATTTTTTTTTGTGAATGTTCTTAAGAAACATTTTTAACATTTTTTTCCACCAAAAAATGTTCAAAGATTTCCCAAAAATGTTGCAAATGTGGACATCAGAAGTTTCACTGTGAAAATATATTTTTTTTCCCACATTTTCAAACTTTAAAACGGGTTAATTTTGACCCACAGGACGACATGAGGGTTAAACTTATTTTGAGTTTTCTTGTAAAATTCAACTCAAAACAAGACAATTTCAAGATTGTTTGACTTAAGATATTTAAGATGCAATGTCTTTAAACAAGTCCCTCCATCTGCTGAAATATCTCTTGTTAAATGAATTTATCTTAAATCAAGTGTGATGAGACATTTTGACTAAAAATAGGACAAATAGACTCGGTAAGATTTTGAATTTTTGCAGTGTGTAGGAAGTGATTCATGCAGGTTAAAAGACTCAGAGGATCAGGGGATTATTAGATCGGTTCGACACCTCACCCGTCACAACATGTACCAAAAAAAACAGCTTCAAGCAAAATTAAAGGGAAGAGAGGGAAAATAAAACCGCTCAGAGGTCTATTGCTTCCTTGGAAACTTGAGAGTGCAGCCTGGTATTTGCAGACGTACTCTGGTGAAGTGGGAGGAAGTGATGCTGTGGTGAGGTAAGGCTGCCAGTGAGAGGGAGGCTGGAGGGCTGGGCTCTGAGAAACGAAAGGGCTCTGCGGTGGACCGGTTGACTCATTCAGAAATACAGCTGCTGACTCAGTTTGCAAACTCGCCTCCTTGGAGCACGTCGCCGGTCATTGTCACATTTTCTATGCTTGTATACATCTAACCTGCACTTCAGAGTCAGAATCAGCTTTAATGGCCGAATAATGTACACAACATGCAAGGAATTTGGCTGCTGGTGTCACCCTAGGAACAAAGAAAAATAATAATAATAAAAAAGAAACTATAGAAAGAAGAACAGGGAAAAAAATAGTAGTAATAAAATAAACATAACACAATATATACAGATATTTACAATCTAGAAAGGAATATATAAACATAGTGCAAAAATGATAATTACTAGATGATGATACAGAACAAAAAGCAGAGAATACTGTTCTTAGTGCATAAAGTATTGTTCATATCCACTGGAATACTATATTTTTGTACAGGTGTGGAGGGATGAGAATCAGGGAACTCTTCACAGGTTCATAAAATCAGTATTATTAAGGCTTCATTCTGTCTGAAACTACATGTTTGTTCAGAAACTGCTC
Organism: Amphiprion ocellaris; assembly: GCF_022539595.1. Taxonomy (NCBI): domain Eukaryota; kingdom Metazoa; phylum Chordata; class Actinopteri; family Pomacentridae; genus Amphiprion; species Amphiprion ocellaris. Next base: position 36,282,185 of record NC_072773.1, on the reverse strand, counting down.
AGAGAATCACCCAGCAGGTTACATCAAGTGGAAAATGAAGCTTTGCCTGAAGGAGTGCCTATCCTCCACCGCCGCTCTAATCCCATCCTGGCACCCGGTCAAAGTTTCACAGTGATTCAATCGTTTCGTCATTCCTCCAGTTCTCTCCACACGCCCTTCTTCAAACGTCTCACAGCCGTGACAGTCCAACCATCACCATCAGCACGCCGTGATCCCTGCAGGAGGACGGACTGCAGGATCCACAGTTAGTCATCCTGGATGTGTTGCAAGGTCCAACAACTGTGAGCTGCTGTTGACATTGTTGTGTTGAGAGGGTAGTTAAGGACGCCTCCCTGCATGATGGAATGAGATAAAATTGGAGAGCTATCTTACCTGATTGTGATGCAATGTGAGTCACGCTGCTTTGAGAAGACGGCATGTACGGCAGGTAGCTGTTTAGTACTTGCCAGAGTCATAAATGCCATAGAAACGCAGCCAAATTCCAAGAGGAGTGCAGTTTTTCCAAAATGTGGTTGTAAACCGGAACGTCTGAAGCATGACAGTTAACAGCTGGCTGCTATAAAAGGTGCCAGTCTGAATTAAATTAAAAAATGTTGACACAACAGTTCATAAAGCGGTTTAAACTTGAATATCATTGCTAGCTTTATAATGAAGCCCCGAAATAGGCCATTTTTAACCCTTTGATGCACAACATGGTCAAAAGATACCCATACTCAATAGAATATGGGTATCTTTTGACCATGTTGTGCATCAAAGGGTTAATCTAACAATATTTTTACACTAAAGTAATTTATTTTGCCTTGATTTCTAAAATACATTTAATAGACTACAATTTCTCACGCATTGCTGCTTTGGAATAATGTTCCAAATCCATAAAAATGTCATGTTTTCTGATGAATCATCCTTTTGTTTTAGGTGTTTTAGTGGTACGAACGTTTTAAATGTGAGAGTCGATAGATTCCAACTCTGGATCATAAATTTCAAGCATGATCAAACTACTAACATGTCACATATGTGAAAATATTTCAACATTTTTAGTTTCAGCAGTTAATTAAATCAACAATAATCAGCTGCTATGCCAAAGCTACTTGTGCTCCTCCTGATAAAAGGAACTAGTGACACCTTGTGTTTAAAAGATGGAAGTGTAAAGATGACAAGAACTGATGGTTTTCTGTCATCTATTATTTATTCTGAGAACTCTGTGAGTAAACAATCTGGAATTATGATTCATAATCACTGTGTTTAGAGAAACTACTCTGCACTTTTGGCCGGCTACCGTCTCATCGTCTCTATATCCATTGATTTCTCTGTGCTTACTTAAACCCCCAGCCCTCTGGTGTAGATTTTTGAATTCTTTCAGGCCGTTGGTGGGTGTAGTAGGGGGTCAATAAGAACGTCACTGCAGTATCAGTCACTGAATAACCCATGGAGTACAGTTAATGGAATGAATATGGAATACACATAAATCTGCCTGGAGCAGGATGTTCAAAAACGGAACAATGGTACATGAAAGAGACTAGTGAGGGAGGCCACCAAGACACCCATGACTCCTCAGAAGAAGTTACTAGAAAGAGACTAGTCATGGAGGCCACCAAGACACCTACGACTCTCTGAAGGAGTTACTAGAAAGAGACTAGTCATGGAGGCCACCAAGATTCCTATGACTCCTCTGAAGGAGTTCCAAGCTTCAGCAACCGAGATGGGAGAAACTGTGCATACAACAGCTGTTCCCTTTTCTTCACCATCTCAAATCTAAAAAGCTCTCATTTGCCAGAAGACAATTGAAGACTGAAGTCAGCTGGAAGGAGGTTCTTTAGTAACGAGACCAAAACTGAGCTTTTTTGCTATCAGGTTAGACACTATGTTTGTCAGACACACATCGTAACAAACCCGCCATCCCAGCTGTGAAGCATGGCGGTGGCAGCATCATGACATGGTGATGCTTCTCTGAAAGGCTTGAAAAGGTAGATGGTAAAAGTTGTGGTTGACCTTGAAAAGGACGGTTTGTGCAACCTGGCCGAGCCTGAGAGGAATGAGGTCAAACTACAGCGTCCAGATGTTGTGACTGAAGGTGAATCTACTGAATACTGACTTAAAGCGGGTGAACAATCACTCAGTCACTTATTTTAAATTTTATATTTTTCCTTAATTGCCATTACTTTCCAGACATCTGCTTTCACTTTGACTTGAAAGACACTTTTTGTGTAAATATTTATCAAAAAAGTCAAATTAAATGGATCAAGATAAAATGTTAAAAAGCAATAAGAAGGAAAAAGTTCCAAAGGAGGTGAATATTTTAATCATATGGCACTTTAATAGGCACTATATTTACATCTACTGTAGCCCTGAGCATTTCACAAATCTGTAACGGATCAACTGGAGTGAGCATTTACAGAAACTTATTAAACACGACTGGACAACTAATCATCAAGTTATTGAGAGTACAACGCTTCACTTTAATACCGTCACAGACAGTACTGAAACAATTACAGACTACACAAGATTTGCTCCTTCATCTATCAGTTTAAAAGCCTCTTCAATCATTTGGATGTCATTATAGAGTTTGATTTTTATCTCTAACATGCTCAGAATGTTTGTAGGTCTTCTAGCTGTGCTTTTTGTCCTCACAGTAAACCACTCTGCCCTCCAGTCGCGAACGCTCCGCTTCGAACACCAGCAGATGGCTGAGTAGCGTCTCCTCGGGACCCGATCGAATCAGGGAGGGATCGTTGTTCTGCATTCACAAAAACAAACACCACATCTAATCAGTCATCCCAGCACAGATTCACATATACAAGCAATATACCCGTCCTTCAAATCCCTTCACCAGAAGTAGAGATAATATTTAACCGGTTTCTTCATCATAAACAACTTCAAGTACAACTCAGCTATCCACAAATGTTTCTGACAGTACGTTTCTTCAGTATTTCTAAGCACTCACCGCCACAGCAGAAATAAAGGCATGTATGAGGTGGTAGTCGGCGTCACCGTGTCCCGTCATGCCGAACGCCCAGTGAGCTTTACTGTCTGCCGTGTGCTTTGTGGATCTCTGGGTCAGGAAGTCAAACACACGGATCTCATGACCATCGTATGACAGCTCCCCCTGTGAACATGCAGGTCATTACACAGCAGACCGGATTGTGAAATAAAAGTCTTGAATTTCCAGTGACTCCTATAGCTCAGAATTTTCCGTGATGGAATCATTGAAACGTGTATCTGTATCACCAAAAAAGCCACAGGTCTTCTGGAAATATGACAAAATCTGCAGGGTGAAAACTATACATACATTTTACCCTCTAGCCTCCAAACATATTTCTGGTCATTGTGGCCTAAATAGCTTCATTTTTGTTCCATCTGTCCACAGTTTTCACCAGAAGGCCTTTTCTTGGTCAACCCTAACCCTAAGTTCCTTCCTGACCGTCCTGACCAACCATCTCTCAGCAGCAGGTCATAGTTTGTGTTTGTACAGATGATTTTGGGATCTGCAGCTGCTTTCAAATGGCTCCAAGGATCTTTCCTGACTTGTTTAATCAATGACTTCATTTTTCATCTATCAGTGCTGAGCTCCTCAGTCTTTCTCACTGAGTTTAACGAGTTTACCGGTTTAAATTGGATTAGAGGAGTCGCCAGCTGTAGTCAACTGTAATCACTCACAAGATGTTAAGAGACCACACCACTAAGAAAATCTGATTCATACAGCTTTCTATATCATCCATCCATTGTCTTCCGCTTATCCGGCGTCGGCTCACGGGGGCAGCAGACGAAGCAGGTCATTCCAGACGTCTTTTCCAGCTCTTCCTGGGGGATCCCGAGGCGGTCCCAGGCCAGACAAGATACATAACCCCTCCAGCGAGTTCTGGATCTACACTGGGCTCCTTTCCCAGCTGGATGTGTTCAGAAAACCTCCAAAGGAAGTCTCCCTGGAGGAATCCGATGTCCAGACCACCTCCACTGGTTCCTTTAAGGTGAAGGATCAGCAGATCTACTCCGAGCTCCCTCCAGATGTCTGAGCTTCTCCCTCTATCTCTAAGGTTGAGCCCAGACACCCTACGGAGGAAGCTCATTTCAGCTGCTTGTATCCACGATCTCATTCTTTCAGTCACTACCCAGAGCTCATGACCATAGGTGAGGGTTGGAACGTAGATGGATGGTAAATTGAAAGCTTCTTCTTGCCTCTCAGCTCCCTCTTCACTACAGTGGTTCGGTACAATGCATTTACAACCCACATTACTGCTGACGCTGCACCAATCCTCCTGGCCATCTCTCGCTCCATTTTCCCATCACTTGTGAACAAGATCCTGAGATACTTGAACTCCTTTGCTTGGGGAAGCAACTCCCCCCCCCAACCCAGAGGGAGCAATCCACTGGTTTCCAGCAAAGAACCATGACCTCGGACTTGGAGGTTCTGATCCTCATCCCCACCACTTCACACTCGGCTGCAAACCGCTCCTGTGCTGCTGAAGGTCTGAGGAAGCCAACAGAACAACCATCTGCAAAAAGCAAAGATGTGATCCTGAGCTCATCAAACCGGACACCCTCCTCACCTCGGCTGGTCCTTGAGATTCTGTCCATGAAGACCATGAACAGGATCTGAGAAAAGGGGCAGCCCTGGAGTCCAACACCCACTGGAAACGTGTCTGACTTTGTGCTGAGTGTGAGGACACAGCTCTCACTTTGGTTGTCCCTGTTTCTTCATTACATCACCAAAACTGATCATTCAAGTTGCTGTATGTATCTTTTTGACTCAGCAGATTTTTCCCTATTTCTAAGCAGACCTATATAAATCTATGTGGGAAGCAAAATGCATGATGAAACGTGTGTTTTAATGATTCCATCATAGAAATTGAAGAGTTATAGAGGTCATTAGAAACTCCAGACTGACATGATGTACATGGTCTTCCTATATAAACTTTTGTTCCCTACTGTCGCTGATTCTCCATCCTAGAAGCAGCTAGGGCTACGTACTGGGCCAACTGTTCGACTGACAGCTTCTCTTTTAGACAGGTGATAACATTTCAATTCATTTGACAACATTATAAATGTCAATACAATGTAACTTTTCCACTATGACCCCGTTCTTTCTTCAATGTATACACACACTTGGGTTAATATAGAATTAATTTGCCTCAGTCATCCGTACCTTGGTGCCATAGATGGTGGTTTTTCGTATGCAAATCTCCTCTGAAAACGCCACCATGGAAAAAGCTGCTGTCACTCCTCCTTCAAACTCCATGTTAACAACCTGCACAAACAGAACACACAAACACAATGCTAGGCTTCTGACTGGATTCAATTAGGATTTTTCAGTTACAAAAATTGTTCCTCTGAATCTGAAAACGCTCAGCAAGACTGAGCAGACAAACATTGTATAACTAATGTGCATTCATTGAAACGTACCTCAGACTATTGGGTGATACCATACAGATATATACAGATATATTTGTGTATATAGATATGTGTAATATTTGAACGATTTAAACTTGATATGAATGTTGGACTACGTATGATCTCCTTGATTAAAAAAACAAAAAGGCCATTTCTGGACACTGTGGTGTGGAGAAAAGTCCTGAATGTGTCGTCTAACCTGGTTACTGCAGACATCGTTGTCACACTCGTAGACACAGCGGCCGTACGGTCCGGTCCTCAACGCCTCAGTTACCGACTCGATGTCTGGGAAGGAGCTCGGACAGATGTAGTTTACTGGCCAGCCGGTGTGACCCTAACACACATAGATGCACACATACAGTATAAAAGCGTGTACAAGAAGCAAAGAGTTGTGTGCAAGAAGCAAATAATGCGTTTACCTGTTTCACTGTGTCCAGGTAGATTTTGCATGCTGAGTATGGGCACTCTTTTTCTATCGGACAGTCGAGGCAACGATCTGAAGCACCTGCTGGCTGAAAAAAAAGATTTTATATTCATACTTCAGAATCAGAAATACTTTATTGATCTCTGAGGGGAAATTGCTCCCATTCAAGTCTTAGAAATATAAACAATGATACACAACTCATCTGTGAGACCACTCAAATTAACCTCTCTGCACAATTGTCTGGCCAAGATTAGTAACCAGATGTCTCATAACTTGGTTCCTTGGTTCATTATCTATAAACAGAAAATCTTTCTGCAGAAACATTTGCATCGATTTTAACTACCATTTCAAATGTGCTAAAAACATGTCAATTCAAAGTCTTAGAAATATAAGCAGTGCAAAAAATATAAACATTAGCAGAAAAATGAGTAGAAACAGTATCAGCATAAATGTAAAATGTGCATTTCCTAAGAGAATAAAACAGAAGCATACATTGCAATAAATAGCGTGTTATTGCACAGAGGTATGTAGTTATTGCACATTTTGAGTGTTAACTCAAGATACGAAGTAAAAAAATACAGATTTAGCTATCAAAGGGATTCTTAAATGGAGTCCAGTCCTTTTAGACACCATTTCATGAAGCCTTTACAGATTCACAGCACTTTTCATGATTAAAATTATAGCAAAAAACAACCAAAAAACCTGAATTCCTTTTATAATAGCAATGACTGAGCTGGACTTGGACTACATACCTTGTGTTTTTTTTGGAAGTGGCTAACGGATCCAAATGATGACACTTTCACACACCTGCCAAGTGCAACCTCCACGTTAATGATTCATCCTCAGAAAAACAACCAGGACAGACGGCAAACATCTTTATCTACATGTGGCCTCATAAAAGCAGAGTGGGTTTCTGTTTATCTGGGTTCAGGCATCCAAACAATCAATACACTTATGTCACAGTGGACCGACCAACTTTGTGCAGAATTAGTTTGAAACTTTTACTTCTAAACAACAAAAACAAGCCTTGAGTTGATGACTTGCTGGTTTACCTGCGTGCTCCGGCCCAGTGATGGATCAGGTCGATGTCATGACACGACTTGGCCAGAAGAGCAAAAGAGCTTTCTGCTTCGTTCCTCCAGTTTCCTCGAACAAACGAGTGAGCAAAGTGATAATAGCCGACCTGGAACGAGAAGTCGATGCCAGTTTAAACACACTGGAAACATTGGAATGATGATTTTAACAGAACAGGGTGCCATGACAGAACTGTTCACAGTCACATCACTGAGGGTAAATGTGTGGTTCTTCAGGTCAGGATTATCTTTGTCCTATCACTATCAGGAGACACTTTAATTGTATTATGTCAGACCATGATCTCAGTTACATAAAAACTGCAACTTCACAAAAAACATTTAAGATTTTTTGATCATTAATATGCAAATTTTAACAGCAAGCCACACGTAAAACTAATCAGACCATCGACTTCTGTTGGACGTTTCTGTATTGCTCTGAAAAATCTGTTAGAATTAAGCCAGGCAGCTCATTATTTAGCAAAGATTTTCCACACGTGTTTGTCTTTGTAGACTACATGACACACAGAACACCAGTTTAAACGTGTTTGCTTAAAAAAGGATGTCAAACATGCGGCCCGCGGGCCAAAATCGACCAGCTAGAGGGTCCAATCTGGTCCATGAGATGACTTTGTAAAGTGTAAAAATCACAGAGAAGATATTGACTGCGAATCATAAATTTTAAATAATTTCTAGACCTTGACAAGTTGTTTTCATGAGAAAGTAAAATACTAGATTGTTCAGTTTCAGATGTCTGTGATTAAATGTCTGAACACTGTGATCTGGAAGTTGAAATGTGGAAATGATAAACTGAGGCGTAATGTTGTTGAAATTTCAGTTTGTTCTTGATGTCATGTAAAAAGTTAATTCCTTAAATGTAAACATTTTCAGAATGAACTTTTTTCGCATCAAAACAAAGGCAAAAACAAGGAGTTGTGGTTATTTATAGGTTGTTATGCTGTGATTTTACTGGTCCGGTCCACTTGGGATCAAATTGGGCTGAATGTGGCGCCCAAACTAAAATGAGTTTGATGCTCCTGGCTGAAGGTTTTGAGGAGTAAAAGAGTAACGGAGGTGCTACAAAAATAATTGCCGTTATTCACTCTATATAGATTACATGTGGCGTAAATACAACATTAAGTTGAGCCTCTATGTTTGTTGGTTTTCAGCATGATGATGAAAGAGCATCAAAAGGAGATCTGATATATCTGGAGAACATTTGGGCTTTGATTTATAGAAATGACATGAACATGTTACCGTAAAATGAGCGAGTTAAATGAGGTTAAATGGGAACAATGTGTCCTCATCCAAGGTTATTCTGACACAGAGAACAGTGGAAAGACTTTTCTGGGAAATTTCACAACAGCAGTCGTTTTGAACATTCCATTCCTCTGGATTCAAATCAAGGTTCCAAACTCAGAGAGGATCTGTCTGTGTGGAAGCACGACTGCATTACAGAATAATACTACTACTATTTATACCACTAATGAATGAAATTGAGATGAGTATTTCAACTAAATGAATAAAACATGCAAAATACACACACAAGACCCATAAATTAGTAATATTTCTCCTGTATTTGCTTCATTCTTACCGGCTCCAGGTGCTGAATATGGATCACATCACCAACGGCTCCAGCGTCTATGAGCTCCTAGAAAAAGATCCGTTCATTTTCATTTTAAAGACCAAAACAAAGCAAAAATCTTAAAATGTGTTTCATACATTTTCTTCATCGCTTGCCCCAGTTTGAGGAAACGGAGTTTTGTAATTTAATCATGCAAAAGTGAGATTTCCCCATGACAAACACTGGACAGTTTGTTAACTCTGCTGTCTGATGATTCATTGTAGTTTTGCACATTCATGTAAGAGGATTATTTTTCCTCTCAGTGGAGCATAACAAAACTCAAATCAGAAAATTTGAGCAGCTCTATTTGCAAACTAGTCATTTAGATTTCACAACGCACAACAAATTAACGCACACTATCGTTCAAAAGTCACAGGAGTGATGGTTGCTAGTTAAAGTTGCTCTACATTAGTCAAAGTTGCTCTAAATGTGTTAAAATTTTCCTTGAAAAAAACAGTTTTTCTTTCAAAAACAAGGACATTTCTAATTGACCCTAAACATTTGAATGGTGGTGTATCTGAAACCAAAACTATTTTCTGTTAAAGAAAACTGTGATATGTGTGGATAAGCTGAAAATGTAGACCTTAATCTTTTGGATGAGTGGATCGTAGCGGAGAACGTGGCCCACAGACAGCATCACGCCGCTCTGAATACAAGCCTCCACGATGGCTGTGCAGTCCTCTGCAGTCGTCTAAACACACATAGGCATTATTGTGGAAGAAAACTATGAGGGTTTTCCATCTAAAACGCCAAAATTATACTTAAGTGTGATGAAAAACAGCAGATGGTACGTTTTAGGCAAAACACAGACTCACAAACTAACTTTAAATTGTTAAAATAACAGTATTTCTTAAAAGACGAGAAATAAGTGAAAAATTTGTGTTAAATCAATCTGTAGGGAACACTCATATCAAAGTTATTCCTTATATATATGTACAAATGTACTCACTGCCATTGGTTTCTCCAGGAGAACATGGTAGCCCTTCTTTGCAAAGGCCACAGCAGGTTCCTGGGAAACATACAGCAAACTGGTTTACCCAAAAGATAAACATTAAGGTTCTAAATAGTATCAAGGACTATAATTTATACATATATTCACCAGCCACATTATTAAATACACTTGTAAAATCTAATGCAATGAAAAAAAACTTGGTGGTGGTGTACTGGACCACATTAGATACAAGAGTATTCCTCGTACAGTCATACAGTCCATTTGCAAACTGATCAGAGAAATCTCACAATAAACAAACAAGAATTAGCAAACACATGGAGTTTCTGCCTTAGAAATAAAAATACTGGTCGACCAGAAACGTCATTCACCTGGAGGGTTTCTTGAAGTGTTTAAAATGCATTTATTGGTCTTTATTTACATTCACACTGTTACATATGGAGCCTAGTAAAGGGAAGAGCTTCATGAGAACTACTTCTGCAACATTTTATTATCGTAAAGCAGATTTATTTACTCCAAATACACAGTTTGAACACAGTTTAGGGCAGATATAACACTTTGTGATGCATTTATTGATGGATTTCCAACAGCATCAAGCTTCTGGCTGTGATATCTGGTTATTTTTTTCTGTTTTTTGTGTTTGTGTCTGGTTTTTAGATTTCATCAGGCCTATCTAATGACGGTATGTACAGAATATACATGTCTATGTTGTGTTTTTACCTTATGAAGTCGATCCGGAGTGCAAATTAACACTGCGTCTGCAAACTTGTCTCTCTCCAACACACTGTGCCAGTCTGTTTAGGAAAGAAGAGGATTCAGTAATTAAGTGCAAGGCAGAAAATCATAAAGTATTTAAAAGAGCTATCTCAAAGCTCGCCTTCAAATATGTTTTCATCTGGAATGTTGTGCTGCTTCTGAAGTTTGGTGCGGGCGAACTTCCTTGGATCGGACACCGCGACGACCTGAAGAGGTGAAAGTGAGGAAATAAAGTGGAAAGTTCTCTGTTAGATATTACACATCTGGGCAGTGGTGTAAAAAGAATTTGGATGCTTTTCTTAAGTGCAGAAGCAAAACAAAAGAGGAAAAATGCTCCATAATGAGAAAAAAAATCAAGCATTGGAACATTTATTAATGTTTAAATCAGTATCTATGCAGATATTATTTAATTCATGGGACTCTTGCAAACTATACTAATCAAAAATACAAACGCAGCATGTGATGTTTCATTAAATTCTAACCATTCTTTATAACATAGAAGAACTGAGTATTTGCTGGAGAAGCTGACAGACATTTGAGGGGATCGGATCATGTTGTTGGAGACGACAAATGTCAGAGGCGTGGACGTTCAAGGGCCTGGTTTCAGCTCTAAAAGTCACATCAGCGTCATATTTCATTTCCTTGTCATCTGTGGCATTGTGTGCCGTTTGAATAAAGCTGCATTTTAAGGTCTTTTATTGTCGCTGATCAAAGGAGCGGCTGGTCACATGATCTGATCACTAAACAGTGCAGTTTCTCATTTACGGCAGTTTTCCCCGTTTTCAGTACACGTCATTACAAGAAACAACGAGAATCTACTTCTTCTACATGTTATGGCACATGGGGAAAGCTATCTTCTCAAATGTGTTTTATTTTTAACACACATAAGACAAGGCAAGTTTATTTGTAGAGCACTATTCATACATGACAATTCAGAAAAATGATTTAATGGTTAAAATCATAGAAATAAAACATAAAAGTAGACATTAAGATCATAAGTAGAGACTGATTAGATTGAACATCTAAGAGAAACTGAAAACCTGAAAAAAACACTTTACTTTTATATTTCCATATTTATTTTTTTAAAAATGTGTTCCTCTTCACATTTACACATTTATTTCCTTATTTTTTAAACAGATTTATTTTTCTATTCTTTTATTTATTCCTATTTTTATTTACACATTTATTTCTTTATTTTTTAAGATTTATTTTTTATTTATTCATATTTATTCCTCTATATTTATGCATTATTTCCTTATTTTTAACAGATGTATTTATTTATTTTATTTATTCCTTTTCATATTTAAACATTTATTTCCTTATTTTTTAACAGATTTATTTTTTCCTCTTTATAAGTACACATTTATTTCCTTATGTTTTAACAGATGTTTTTTATTCTTTATTTTTTTCCTCTTTATATTTACATATCTATTTCCTTATTTTTTAACGGATTCATTTTTTATATTTATTTTTACTTATTCCTCTTTATATTTACACTTTAATTTGCTTATTTTTAACAGATGTATGCATTTGTTCCTCTTTATATTTACACATTAATTTCCTTTTTTTTTAAAAATAAATTTATCTTTTATTATGGCACTCCTGTGATTCTATAGGGTGGTGATTTCAGGACAAGTGAAATAAATAATTATAAAAAATATTGTTGTACAGATCGTGTAATAATTATTAATAAATTATCATACAGTCTGCGTGCTGGACCAGCTCTCCTCACCTTCATGCGTTCAGGGTGGACGGATGCATAATTAGAGTAGATCTCTCCTCGACATCCAGCTCCAGTCACGATCACACGGACAGGAGAAGTCATTCTGGGAACCTGCGAACTTTGGAGCAAATCACATTTTAACAGACTCGCCTGTCCACATGTCTGAGGAGGAATAATTCACCTGCACGGTCCCTCCTCTCATTAGCATTCCTGTAGTCTAGTCTTCTAATATCACTCTCTACATCCACTTCTTTTTAGATCAGCCATCAGTTGAAGGTGCACTAATTAACCCTAATTGACTTTTTAAACACGGACTCCAACAGAAACAGTGAATGACAGAAGACAGCCTATTGAAACGTGTTAAATTGTTCTTCTAGTAGGTCGTATTTGTCGGTTTGTTTACGCGCTTGTTTGTACCTGTTTTGCCCCATACAAATGTCTCAGTCTTCCGTCCTTCTTCCGCGTCTGTTCTGGACCAGAAAATCACCAGAGTCCAGAAAAAACTGCGACCGCAAAGCGCCGCTTCACTTCTTCGTCCAAGAAAACCGACCAGAAAGCAGCGCCACAGTCTCCTGACGCCCCCTGCAGTCAGTGAACGCAGCATCGCTTCCCTGGGCTGCGTTCACCGCACCTCGGAAACTATCCCTACTTATTTTAAAAATGCAACCTGCTGTAAAATTAGAGGATAACTGCTGTTTGATTCCAATGTATGTTGTCGTTAAAACTTAAAATCAATTTTATGTTTTTTGGTTCATTTTAAAAGAGGCAAGTTTTTCTAATTTTTTCAAACAATACTGTAAAAATGTGACACTGCTCTGCTGTCTTTTTGGTAGAAAAACGTCTTTAAAGAAATCAATATTCTACATTGGATCAAAAATAAATTTCTCTTCAATCAGGCCCTGTTTAATCTAGCCTATATAGAAAGTTTTACCACAATAATTAAAGCTCTAGCTAGCTATGTGTAGGTATTATTTTTCTTCCCCCTCCATGTGTATAATAATAATAATACTAATAATGATAATAATAATAGTAATAATGAATATTTTTCATTACTTTAATTTATAAATAAATCATGTAAATCCCTACAATTAATAAGAATATAGGCTCTGAGTCTGACTTTTTTTTTGTCATAAATAAATCAGCTAAATCCCCATAATTAATAAGAATATAGGATCTCAGTCTGAGTATATCATAATCACATGAGCATTTTTTCATAACTTTAATTTAGAAATTAATCATTTACATGTTCATAATTAATGATAATGTAAGATCTGGGTCAGAGTATTTTCTTTTAATGTTCATTTATAAATTAATCAAGTAAATCCCCATAATTGATAATAATGTACGATCTGAGTCTGAGTATTTTTTTCCTCAACTTTAATTCATAAATAAATCAGGTAAATCTCCATAATTAATAAGAATATAGGATCTGAGTCTGAGTATTGTTTTTGATTTTTTTTCTGTAAATTTAATTTATAAATAAATCAGATAAATTTTCATAATTAATGGCAATGTAAGATCTGGGTCAGATTTTTTTAATTTTTATTTTAATTTATAAATAAATCAAGTAAATCTCCAAAATAAATGATAATATCGGATCTAAGCTGTTTTTTTTACTTTAATTTATAAATAAATCTGATAAATCTCCATAATTCATGATAATTTAAGATAATCTTAAGTTACCTTGCTATTTAATTTAGTCAGAAGTATTTGTATTTATATAATTTTGCAGGATTTTAACATTTAATATTTAAAATTGTCAACTATATTTGCAATGCCAGTCTTATGTCTCCACTGGAAATCACTTGTCTTTGTTTTAAATGTGTTATGTGAACTACACTGACTTTACTGGAATCATGTACAAATTTAGTTGCTGACTGGATTAAACTAAACTAAACTAGTTTAAAATCCAAACAACGTAAATTCAGTTTCGGATTTCAACATGACCCCAAACGCAACTCCACGGAGACTTCGGAAATCCTCGGCTTCCTTCGTCAGAACCGAACCTCACATACAGCAGGATCTGATTTCGGAAAACTTCGGCTTTCTTCGCAGAGCCGAACCTCACATTCATCAGGATCTGACTTCGGAAAACTTCGGCTTTCTTCGCAGAGCCGAACCTCACATTCATCAGGATCTGACTTCGGAAAACTTCGGCTTCCTTCGTCAGATCCGAACCACACGTACAGCAGGGTCTGACTTCGGAAAACTTCGGCTTCCTTCGTCAGATCCGAACCACACGTACAGCAGGGTCTGACTTCGGAAAACTTCGGCTTCCTTCGTCAGACCCGAACCTCACATACAGCAGAGTCACATGACGCGATTAACTGTAGCGTGAGCTCAGCTTTTTGCTGCACCGAGGCTACAATAAGTTCCGATGCCAGCTAGATTCAGTCATTTTATTAGTTTCTGAGTGTCACATTAGCTTTACACCAGAACTTGCATCTTTGTAAAAGTCTGGTTTTAGAGCTGTGTACCACCGAAATCGCGGTTTTGGGGGCATCTGTCTCTCTGTGTGTGTGCTAGATAGCTAAGGTTAGCTCGTTAGCTAACGTCAATATGAATGTAGAAAACGTAAACCAGACTTCTGCTGCTACAGGAGTCCCTTCGACCACATCTTCAACTTCAACTAACTGTATCGCCAACGATAATGCAGCAGCCAGCATCAGCAGCATCCCTTCGGTCACTAGTAACGGTAATGTGGCTTTAGCTACTGTTGTTGTTGTTCGTGTTATTGTGTTTAAAGCTGCGCTGGTTTCACGTCTCCGGTGGGAAATTTACTCATAAACATTCACTTTTTAACGTATAATAACGAGGTCAACATGGCTTACCGTAAGAAGACGTCTTTTTTATGCCAAGAAGCATATTAGCATCATTAGCTCATCAACCAAATGAAGTGCAGAAATATGAGGCTGTCACAGTTTATCTGAATATTACAGCTGCATGCAAAGCTGTTCAACCCCTCTGACATCTGACAACTGCAGGCGACTTAATCATATCAATGGTGAACAGCTAATTTATTGAAAAATTATACAAAAGCAAAATGAAGATTTAATTCATAATCCATCCGAAATTTCAACTGTTTTTACAAAAAGCAGGTTGCAAAATGATTCAACCCCCTATAAACCATGCTGGATAAATACAGACAACTGCAGTACAACTCAAATGCCATACACCTGGATGTAGACATTTTGAGGTGAATTCAAAGGTGACACATGCTAAACATTGAGTAATTCTCGTGTATAAAATGGGGACACTTTCTCCTCTTGCAAGCAACATGGTTCAGACCAGAGAGATGTTCCTGAAGTCTAGAGAGGAGATAGCTGCTTTGCACAAGAAAGGAAATGGGACCAAGAAGATCTCCAAGCTCTAGAATGTTCCCAGAGACTCTGTTGGAAGCATCATTGGTAAGTTCAAAGCCAGCGGTACTGTGGCTCCACTACATGGTTGAAAAAAGAAGCTGTCGGCAAGAACATCAAGATTTCTGCAGAGACAGATGGACAAGAACCCCAGGCTGACTGCCAAGGACCTCTCGCTTGTATCTCAGTTCTTTCGGTCACTATCCGGAGCTCATGACCATAGGTGAGGGTTGGAACATAGATGGACGGTAAATTGAGCCATGATGGTTTGATACAATGCCCACATTACTGCCGTTGCACCAATCCTCCTGTGCATCTCTCGCTCCATTTTCCCATCACTCATGAACAAGATCCCGAGATACTTGAACTCCATCGCTTGGGGAAGCAACTCCCCCCCAACCCGGAGGGAACAATCCACTGGCCTCAGAACCATGGCCTCGGACGTGGAGGTGCTGATCTGCATCCTCGCCGCTTCACACTCGGCTGCAAACTGCTCCAGTGCTGCTGAAGGTCTGAGGAAACCAACAGAACCACATCATCTGCAACAAGCAGAGATCCTGAGGTCCCCAAACCAGACACCCCCAGCTGAGCCTTGACATCCTGTCCATGAAGACCACAAATGCCTTCTGGTGACAGCCATGTGTCAACTGTAATGCTGAGGGACAGTCGGAAATAACGGGAACTTTAAGTGACATTTGGAGTCCCCACAAGGACTGGTTTGAGGACTCTCAGCTGTTATATCCTACCAGTTCTGATGTATGGATGTGAATCTTGGAATAATAAAATGTCAAACAGAATCACTGCAGCAGAGATGCATGCTACGTATATCTTACACGGACAGAATAACCAATGAAGATGTTTTAAAAACACTAAACACAAATTATACGCTACTGAACAAAATTAAGAAATGGCAAGCAACATTTTTTGGACACATCTTAAGGAAAGAGACCCTGGAATATATCATTACAACTGTAAAAATGAATAGGAAGAGAGGAGGAGGCAGACAGAGAATGAAAATGATAGACAGACAGACATCACGGCTACACATGGAACGGGCAACAGTTACAATTCACAAAGCAAAAGATCAGATGGAGAGAAATGATTGCCTACGCTGAATGGCATGGCACTACATTGATTGATTGACAAGGACTGGACGGGTTGTTGTGTTTTCATTGTGACCTGAACTCAGTCATACAGTGAGTTGTCTTTGTGCTACTTTGAGCGAAAAATTTGATTCTAAAAAGATGTGAGATTTTAATTAATGTACAGGAAAGAGGTTCAGTGTGGGACCTCTGTCTTTTCCATTTACAATACTATTAAAATTCCTTCTTTAGAAGTAAAAACTATTCTTCTTACTTGTGAAATGTAGCAGATAGTTTGATATATTTTTAAACTCATCTTTGTTCCCTCTGTCACAGCTTCAGCCTCAGCAGCCATGGTAACGCCATCAGCTGACACGTCTGTCTCCAACGGCGTCTACGTTCCCGGCGGCATCACCAATGGAGATGTGAAGCCTGCCATCACCACCACGCCTCTGGCTGACTTCCTCATGCAGCTGGAAGAGTACACGCCTACAGTTAGTCATCCTGCCTGCTGAATTATACATTTATAGATGAGGACACATCGTCAGAAAGGCTGCATGTCGTCACTGAGCTGACATGAAGTAATAATGTTCCTCACATGTTATTGAGTCGTTTTTTTTTTCCAGATTCCTGATGCAGTTACGGGCTACTACCTCAACCGGGCTGGCTTTGAGGCTTCTGATCCAAGAATGTGAGTGCATGAACATAGACACAGACTACCTGTGTTAGAGGCGTTATACCCCACAACAGCAAATGCAACAAATCAGAATGCCTCTCGGAGATTATAGCTGCTGCATTTAGAAGTTAGTCATGAAGAGTAACCTAATATTAGGGCAGCTGTGTTGTTTGAATTCAGATCAGCAGCTTTGAGGCAGTTTATATTCTCTGGAATATTTTGTGGATTGCAGAGTAAAACTAAGAAAACAGGTTAGATTGAATGCTGTTTGAATTTCGTCATCCTGCACAGACACATTTTTGAGAGAAAAATGGCAGCATCAAAATGCAGAGAATTAAGAATACTAAACCCGTTTGGTTAATCGTGGTTTCATTTACTTAAGAATAACTGACTAACTCTTTATCAGATGGTCAGAAATAACAGGAAAATGCATAAATTTCTATTAAATAAGGTAACACATACTAGCTGGCTTTTCTGTGCATGGATGGATCATGTTTTACTGTAATGAGTAGTCAGCTACGAAACACCCTCTGGCTCCAGACTGCAACCTTTTATTGAGTGAAAATTTCAAGTGGTCGCATTTTACTAGTGACTGATGATCATTAAACTGTATTGGTGTCGCTCTAACCAGCAAAGGCAGTTACTGTGTTAACCACAGTGTTGGAAAGTGGGACTTCTATAGCTTTGATGTATTTACACTTAAAAATGTGGTCTTTCTTGTGGTGAAATATGGAGTGTTCCTGCATGAGCTGCTCATAGAAAAGAGTCACTCAGTTTCATCTGGGACAAATCTGACATTAGAATGCCCTCGTTTAACTTTCTACAGGATAATTTTTGGTTACACACCTGTATGAGCACAGCAGATACAACAGGCTGCAGTGTGGGGCGTTTAGGGAACATCGATAAATTGTAGTGTCTGTTGATGAGAAGATGTTCCTCAAATGATGTATTTTGCCTGTGACCAGGTGTTTATACTTGGATATTTCAATGGTAAATACAATCTAAATATGTTTTGAATCAAGACAATCCCTTTTGTAATTAAATAATTACACTTTCTCACTGGAGTCTTGGCTCACTTAGGTCTAAAATAAAAACTTTAGAAGAACACATAGCGACAGCAGTTGTGTAAAACCTTTATTTTTTTTAAATGACACGGATAATAGAACAAAATAATCTACGAAACAGTCTTTCAGCGCTTTTTCCCCCTCAATTTTAAAAATCAGAGCAACAGTTTTACACAAGAACCTTTGAAAAACCATTGACAGTTTGAAATCTGCTTTGTTCTACTGTCCCACTGTCATTTTTAAGAGCACTTAAGAAGCTTCTAAATATATAACCAAACAGCTTGTTTAAGGTGATAAAATCTTTGAATAAAATTTATATGAAAGTGGAGGGAGTGAAGTTAAGCTTTCCTCATGTGCTTTAAATATACCACAGCCAGTGAAAAAGTTAGTCTGAAGGCCTGAACCTGCACACTGGGTTTTAAATGTTTTTTAAGAAGCAGAAACTATTGATTCTTTATATTCATCTTTGGGCTCATTATGAAAGTAGGTAAAACAGTAAATGATGATTAACCTTCGTGTCGTCCTGTGGGTCAAAATTGACCTGTTTTAAAGTTTGAAAATGGAAAAAAAAAATAAAAAATTCACAGTGAAACATCTGACGTGGCACATTTTCAACATTTTTGGGAAATCTTTGAACATTTTTTGGTGGAAAAAAAGAAATATTAAAAAAGGTGTTTCTTTAAGAACATTCACATGAAAATCAACCAAAATCTAGCGAATTTCACTGGATTTTGGTTGATTTTTATGTGAATGTTCTTCGAGAAAATATTAGAAGTTTTACTGATATATATGGAATCACTTCAGGTATTGTTAGGATTTTTTTTGGAAGATTTTTGCTCATTTTTTGAAAATATTTCCAAGAATTTTCTTGCCAAATTTGGGGGAATTTTTTTTAAATAAAACTTTTAAGGGAAACCTTTAAGGAATTATTTGAATTTTCTTCCTGAAGGTTTTGCAAATTTTCAGAAATTTGGGGAATTTTTTTGCAGAATTTTTCGATTTTTTTCAGACAAGGAAACAATATTTTTTGGTGCCCGTAAATGAAGACAACAGGATGATTAAAGTCACAGATCGGCTGTGAACAGACAGGAAGAAACACATTAATAATTGTCTTTTTCACTCTTGTAGAATCCGTCTGATCTCGCTTGCTTCTCAGAAGTTTATCTCAGACATCGCTAACGATGCGCTGCAGTACTGCAAGATGAAGGGCACCGCCTCAGGAAGCTCCAGAAGTAAGACAAAGGTGAGCGTTTACCTGATTTTAACTTCCACATTGAATCATTATCATTGCTTTCCCCTGACAGTTTCTTGTTCTCTGTCATTTCCTTTTCCATGTAGGATAAGAAGTACACTCTGACTATGGAGGACCTGACTCCTGCCCTGTCAGAATACGGCGTAAATGTCAAGAAACCTTATTATTTTACATAGAAGTCCTTTACACCTTTTTGCTTTCGGTAGTAATTCTCCCCCCGCTGACCCCGTAGAGTCCGTCAACACCTTCATTGCTAAATGTTTTCTGACCATGATTTAGTACAGCTTTGACAAATCTTTGTAGTCACTTTGCAATTTGTCATTTTTTTGTGGAGCCATCTTTGCATTTTGTTAAATTGTGACATTTTGTTTTATTGTTAAATAAAACCTTCAACAAAAAACCTCAGACTTTTTTCTTGTCCTTAAAAAGATACTCTATTTAACCACCATAATAAAAGCATCAATGTTGCTGTAAAAATATTTCCTCCCCTACACATTTTACACTCATGCAGCCTCCATTTTTAACATTCACTTTGGGTGTTTTTTCCAACATAATGGACACCATTTGATCTGAGCAACAAGAATATGATGCAAATGAAAAAAATGTCAACTCATTTCCCAATAGAACTTTAACCCTCCTGTTATGTTACGGGTCAGACGGACCCATTTTAAAGTAAAAAAAAAAAAAAATGTAAAAAATAATTAACATTATTTTTTCAGTATGAAACTTCTGCTTGACTTCACAGGTGTAATCAACATGTAAAATGAAAATGGTTAATTGAGAAATCTTGTGTTCATCTTTCAACTCCATGAAAAAAAAATGTAAATGTAAAACTATTTTTAATAAGTCAATGTCGTGTTAAACTATTGTTGAGGTCTTTCCAATGTACTTAAAAAAGTTTTAACATTCATTTTTTAATGAAAAATTTGTGACTTCTCCTCATTGAACCATGATCTGTGAGAGCTACAGAACTCCACTCCACTAAATATTGATAGAAATGTTTAATAATGGAGTTAATGATGATATATAAACTATGTTTATTGGGATTTTTTGGTTTCTGACACTTTTGGACAATTAAACATGACCCAGGAACATTTTTGCTGAACCTAACAGGAGGGTTAAGAAACTAAATTAAACTGAACAGTCAGAAGGCAAAGTTCCCCTCATCCCACCCAATCATGAGATACGACTGGAAATTGTGGGATGTCCTCTGCGGACCTCATCAGGATTTAACAGGGTAGCTCAAATGAATCAAAAGATATCGATCAAAACAAACCTCCACTACAGAAGACAGAAATAAATGCTCTCATGAGGTTTTTGGTTTGTCCAGACCACCACCTTCAGAGGGCTTCCATATGAAATCCTCAAAGCCTCACTATCGCGGTTTTTAGCGACGGTAGTCTTTTATGTCCCCAGCTGCGACTCGTAACACGTCCCTCGTAGGCTACCGTAGGTCCTGACAGCGCATGTGCCGGACGTTCAAATGAGTCGCACTTGTTTGGGCAAACTGTCTGTTTTTTAGTCTTTAAAAGAACCAGAATGTCCCTTCAAGCAACAAACCCCCTCAACCCGATAGTCTTCTTCGACATTACCATCGGAGGGCAGGTGAGTGAAGCTAACCGCCGAGCTAAAGCTATTTTAGCGTCCACATTTAAGAAGCTCCGCATAAAGACACGTTTTGGTTTGAATTGTGAGCGAGTAAACCATCAAACTGCTGCATGTCTGCTCACATATATGATAATAAGAGCTTTATATAAGACGTTCTGAGAAGACAGTTTACAAAGGACAAAAAAATGAGGACCACTGAACACAAAGCTGAAGAGAAAGAAACAAAAACTGGAGAAACAGGTTTAAAGATTTAGAAAATAAATCAGCATCAAATCAAATCATAAAAGCACATAACATGCCTTATTCAATTACGGAAAATGAACAAGTAGAATGAAAGAGAATGTAGTGTAATACCATTAAAACAAGGGGAAAAATAGTAATGATATTAAAAAAAGTAAAGAGATCCAAGAACTCTGTCAGAAACACACAGGTTACTCTGAGTGATGAAATTCTTATTTTTCGAGTTCCCTTCACACAACTGAAATAAAAAATAAAATGAGATAAGGTAAAACTGAAATATTAATGATAATAAAATAGAATAAAAATAAAAAATGAAATAAAATAAGATAAGATAAAAAAAATAGTTGTAAATAAATTCTATATGCAAATATTGGCAATATTGCAATGCTGTCACATATAAACAGGCAAGGGATATGTGCAAAATATTGCTATTTATAAGGTATTGCAACCAATAAATAATAATAAATAAAGGGTGAAAGAGAATAAAATGACGTCACATAAAAGCAGCTCTATAGAAATTGTTTTTAAGAAGTGTTTTAAAAGAAGATAGGAATTGAAAAACAAATCAGAGCAGACTTTTCTCTTATAGTGTTTCATATTTTGCTAAGATCCAGAAATATTTCATACCACTGGAAATCTAGGGCTGGCACATCAAAACTAAAAGCCATAAAATCATTTCAGAAAATGAAATATGCTGTTAAATTCAAGAGGTTTGGTGAATACTTGACTAATACAGATACAATGAAAATTTTGGTTATTATGGCAGCTTCTGTTCAAAATAATCTAGGAGGGAAATATTTTCAAGAATCAAGAATCTTTATTGTCATTGCGTTTCCACACAGCAAAATTTCAATTGGTGACTCCCAGCTACAGATAAAAGGTAGAAAAAGGCACACTATGTACAAATAAAATAAAAATCCTCAAAAGATATAAATATGTGAACAGAGTTAGTGCACATGAGCAGTAGGATGAGTGTAAAGTTGAGTCCAGTGCAAGACTCAGTTCTTTATTGCACATCGTGAGTCTGTTGTGCGTTCAGGGGAAATGGATGAACAGCTCTGGGATAGAAACTGTTTTTCATTCTGGAAGTTAAAGTTTTTATGTTTCTGTACCGTTTGTCCAAGGGAAGCGGAACAAACGGTCCATTTGTTAGGGCAGAGCTGTTTTCATGTGCACTCAAGCACCGCAGTCTCAGTCACTGAAACCTGGAATTCAGAGTTTCAGTGAATGAATGAAGACCTATCAATTCTGGGCAGCCGGTGAGATTTTGAGGGCGGCAGACATTTACTGAAAATAAAAATTGTGATTTCCCTTCTGACTGTGTAGAGAAGATTTCAGTGAACCTCCATATCTGAAGCTTTGCCTTTAGTACACTGAGCTCTGTTCCTCAGCATCACTACATCCTAGTGCTGTATCAGCTTTACATCTTCTCATGTAGCATAAACTTAAAGCTTCCTTTAAAATTATGCACTGGGTAAGACAGCAGATTTTATTCTTGGAAGAAACATACCAATTACAGAATTAGAACTGCATGCAGGTGGATTGGACTCCTAATGTAACTGTTATTCTAATATGGTAGTTTAAAAGTCAACAAATGTTTTATCTTCCAAGGTATGCGTTCAACATTATTCCTATTTTTTTCCCAATCGCGTAATAGGAGTTTATTCCATAAATACAAAAGTCCAACATAGCTGTTTATCATATTGTTACAACTTGGCTCAAAGGCTGCAACAGCACAGGGAGACAACAACAACAGTGTAGTGACTAGAAATGGATCTATTGCAACACAAATAACCAACCCGGTGAATTAAAGGCAGCAAACACCCAGGAGTAGGAGTGAGATGGGATTAGATGGAGCTGAGCCTCTTGATCACAGGTGGGTCATTACATATTATTTCATCAAGTGGTCCCCACCTGACCCCCTCAGATTCTTCTAAATTTTTACATACTTATAGAACATTATACATGATGGAAAAATCCAAAATTGCAAGGCTTAATTGTAAAGAGTTCCAAAGTTATGACCATTTGAAGTAGGTAGGGGGTACCCTAAAATTGCAACCAAAATTAAGACTTGAAATTTTCGGCTATTTTCAGGCTTCTATAACTTCTGAACAAAAAGAGCTAGAGGTCTGAAATTTTCAGGATCATTTCACAGGAATCTATAGTCATAAGAAATGTGAAAATATTTACTTAAAATTTATAATTGTATGTTACAGAGAATGACAAATTTGAGATTTTATCCATTACAAACTTCTAAAATGTTGCTTTTGGCCACCCTTTACACAAAAACTAATCATCCTATTCATTAGAAATGTTATGTGCTGTATCTTGGCTACCTAAGGAATGTATCTCTGTAAAGTAAAGGTCCTATGTTATGTTATGTATAATATATGAACAGCTAAAAATCAAAATATCTGTCCGACCTTCAGATTCAAAGGTCAATATCAGCATGTGGGACAGGTAGTATCACAAAATAAAAGACACCATGTGAAAGTACAGGAATTGCCTTCTGGTCATGCCAGCACAGGTTGGAAAAATTCTTATAGTTCTTGTACTGGCTTGCAGCACCATCACTAAAATATTTCACATGAAGGACTTGAGGCAGTGCCTTTTTGATGTGCTCAAGAATAGTTTTTAAGAAAGTATGAACAGTGACTGTGTTGTGTTGCATGCAGTCACTGATTACACAGAGAGACATGCAGGAGAGTTCTCCATCTTTCTAGTGATACACTCCACATGGATGCAGTGTTGCTTGTCTGTTTTCCTAGTAGAAGCCCTGAATGGAGTCGAAAACGTGCATATTTAATTTGAACATTTAACACAGAAGGATTTATAGAAGCAAGTTGTGCTTGGTGTCAAAATTTAGGGCAATTCCTGTCCAGTTCCAGCTGCAGTATTTAGTCCATACGCTGCTGAGGTGGTACGAGAGGCATTTATGTGTCTCGGCTTTTTAGCAATCAGCCAGAACTCAATAATAATAACAATACATTTTATTTGTAATGGCCTTTTCATTTAAGGAAAATCTCAAAGTGCTCCACTGAAGATATAAAAAGGATAAAAAAAAAAACAATCAGGTAAAATGACAATAAAAAATGGAAACTTCAGAGGCACGTTTAAACAGCAGTCATGCAGGTAGACCGTACATAGACGCTTGTTCATTTACATCAGGGGTGTCCAACATGCGGCCCGCGGGCCAAGAGCGGCCCTCCAGAGGATCCAATCGGCCCACGGGACGACTTGTAAAGTGTGAAAATGTTGTGTTTTTTGTCATTTGTCCATTTTTTGTTGCTTTGTAACTTTTTTGTCTAAGTTTTTGTCTCTTTTTGTTTTGTTTCATGTCATTTGTAAATTTTTTTGTCATTTTGTATCTTGCTTTTGTCATTTTCTTGTCTCATTTGTGTCGTTTGTCCATTTTTTTGTCACTTTGTAACTTTTTTGTCTAATTTTTTATCTGTCTTTTGTTTTGTGTCATTTATCTATTTTTTTTGTAGTTTTGTTTCTCATCTTTGTCATTTTGCATCTGATTTTTGTAATATTTTGTCTTGTTTTGTTGTTTTTTGTCTTGTCTGACTTTTGCCGTTTTGATCGTAATGTAAATGTTGTGTTCCTTTGTAGACACTCTGTGATCTGGAAGTTGTAATGTGGAAATGATAAACTGAGGCTGAATGTTGCTGAAAATGAATTTATTTTTCTTGAGAAATTTCAGGTTGTTCATGATGGTTTGCAAAAAAAAAAAAATCCTTAAATGTGAACATTTTGCACTAAAACAAAGGAACCATCAGGAGTTGTGGTTTTGTGTATTTTATTATGCTGTGGTTTTACTGGTCCGGTCCACTGGAGGTCAGATTGGACTGAATGTGGAACCTGGACTAAGATGAGTTTGACTCCCCTGGTTTTCATGATATTCAGTGTCTGCTGTCTGGTCTCCTACACATAGAAGTCATTGTTTCTCTTGGCTTTTGGTGGGTTAAACACAGCTACAGGGAGCTGCTTCTGCTGCACTCCTTTGCTCAAATGCCAGTAAACGTTCCACGAGCACACGTTTTCAGGTAGATGACTGTACGGCCCTCGTGTTTTGCTCTTCACCCAGAACACCAACCCTACCAGGAGACTGTTGGTGCATTCCAACCACAGGACATTAACAGAAACATAGGCAGGTACTCCGAGGCCACAGACCATGCAGGCCACACATGTGGCCAGATAAGCCATCCAGATTTCACCGAAGCCCAGCGTGAGGCTGAGCCACAGAGGCGGTCGCTGCCCGTTGGTCACCTCCAGGTGATTCTCCTCGCTGCTTTTTGTCTCCAGGCTGGGGGTTGAAGTGAACATCAAGTCGCTCTTCTTGCTCTTGTGTTCAGTCCTTGCGTTGGATAACCTATCAGCCTCCATCACCCACTGGGGAATCCTTGACCAAAATGGCAGTATGATAAAAAGTAACGCGCAGAAAAGCCCCAGAATGAAATAGGTGATCAGCGATGACTCTCCCACTTCACACATCAGAGCCGTCATACCCTTCTCCTCGTACAGCTTCATGGGCTTGGCACTGACCGTGTGAAAAGAGTAAATAATGGCGAGCGCCCACACCAGCAGTGTTAGGAGCACGTTCCTGAGGAGTTTGCAGAAGGTTCTGTGGTGGTTGACATATGTATCCTCTAAACAATAGTCCAACAAACCCAGGCTCATCATGGGCAGCGGCAGGGCTGTAAATGTTGCTGAAGCATGAGCCAAGAAGAAGCAGAGCGATACAGAAGAGCCTTCAGCTCTCAGAAACCACACGGTGGCCACAAAGAACACCATCACCAAGTCAGCCAGCGCAATGGACAGGCTGCACATGCTTAAAGGGGATTTGTACTGTTTACAGCTGCATAAGCAAAAGGCCGCTGTGTCCATTGCACTCTTAAAAAGCAAAAGTAGGAAATAGTTGTGAGTGTTGTCTGTGTAAGACCCGGACAGCTGGTCCCACTGCTCTAAAATTGCCAGCATTGCCTCTGTTTGCTTAGTTTCCAGCAGTGATGGCAGCATCTCTGTTCACGCTGTAGTGCTCAGATTAGTGTGAAAATGCTCCTGGAAATGCTGTAAAAGACACAGGAAAAGTGTTAAGAAATTAACAAATCGTCAACAAGCAGTGGCAGAATTTACAACTAACACACAACTGTTACCTCACAGAAATCAGCTTCAGACACAACTGCTGTTATTCACCATCTGATCTTGTACTTCTTGTGATTTAGAACATCTTGCATTTGTTGTATTTGTTGTGAAACATTTTGTGATGTCAGATAGAGAATTAACACACAACTTAAAATCTACCAACACTGCGGTTGCCTCATGTAAATCAGTTTTAGAAACAACTGCTGTTATTTACCATCTGATCTTGTACTTCTTGTGTTTTGGAACTTGTGGCTTTGGTTGTATTTGTTGTGAAACACTTTGCGATGTCAGATATATAATGAAGCTTAATTACTTGTTCAGGTGAACAAGGTGTTCGTCGGTGTAGAGCAGCTGGCAGACTGGTCCCTTTAGATTCCTTTCCTACGAAACAGGAAGAACAAGAAACCAGTCAGACACTGATCGCAGTCAGCCTCATTGAAAACATTTGAATTTAATGCATTTCTAAAACACTGGAGGTGTTTCTGTATCAGCACAAGACACTAACAAGTACATTCGTAAAAGTTACCTTTTTTTATCCTCTCCATAAAATGAAATTCATATTAACTGCTATCATTGCAATTCTGACACACTTTTGTTTTGAATTTATTAATGTTCTTACCCTACTTATCAATTCTGACTTCTCTTTTTTGCACACATTTTCATGTGCAAGCCGACATCTCACACCAGGAGCATCAAACTCATTTAGTTCAGGTTCCACATTCAGCCCAGTCTGATCTCCAGTGGACCGGACCAGTAAAACCACAGCATAATAACATATAAATAACCACATTTTTCCTTTGTTTTAGTGGAAAAATGTTCATTCTGAAAATGTTCACATTTACAGAATTATCTTTTTACAAAACACCATGAACAACCTGAAATGTCTGAAGAAAAATAAGTGCAATTTCAGCAACATTAGGACTCAGTTTATCATTTCCACATTACAACTTCCAGATCACAGAGTGTCTACAAAGGAACAAAACATTTAGTCACAGCTATCTGGAACTGAATGATAAGTCAAAGTCAAAGTCAGCTGTATTGTCGGTTCTACTACATGCGTACACATACAGAGAACCGAAATTGCATTTCTCTCTAACCCTAAAACGTGAAAACTAAAGCTAAAAATTTAAGATACAATCAAACATAAGAGAAAAACAAAAAAAACAACAGTCCTAATCTACATAAGGCACAATTTAGTCTATTGTTCACAACCTGAGTGTTGTAGTACAACGGAAGACAAGAGTGTTTACTTTATGGTCAAAATGACAAAAGTCAGACATAAAAAGTCAAAGAAACCCCAACAAAAACAAGACAAAATATGACAAAAATCAGATGCAAAATGACAAAAAATAAGACAAACAGCATGTAACAAAACAAAAAAGAGACAAAAAAAGTTACAAAGCAACAAAAAAATGAATGAACAGACAAAAAAATTACACAAATGACACAAACAAGACCAAAACTGGCAAAAGCGATAAACAAAACAACAAAAAACTAGACTAACAACACAAGCGAGACAAAAAGGAAAATAAAACGACAAAAACATCAAAAAGTCAGATAAAAAAGACAAAAAACAACAAAAACAAGACAAAATATAACAAAAATGAGAAAAAAGCGAGAAAAAAATTGGACAAAAAAGTTACAAAACAACAAAAAAATGGACGTATGAGACAAAAAATGACAAAGGCGTGATGAAAAAATGACAAAAACGACACAAAACATCGAATAAAGCTAAAAACAAAATGACAAAAATAAGACAAAAAACACAAGCGAGACAAAAAGGAAACACAAAAATGAGAAAATGACAAAAACATGAGACAAATGACAAAAAAAAACAAAAACAAGACAAAATATTACAAAAATGAGACAAAATGAGGAAAGAATGATCTAGTATTTTACTTTATGATGAAAACAACCTGTTGAGGTCTAGAAATGATTTTAAATTTCTAGTTTTACTAATTTATAATCTGCAGTTAATGTCTTCTCTGGAATTTTTCCACTTTGAGGGCTGGATTGGACTCTCTGGAGGACCGCTTTTGACCCTCCATGTTTGATATCCCTGTCTTACAGCATCCTGAATTTCTAGAATCTCCTTCTTCCTGCCTGATTTGCTCCACTGATGACGGGTAAATCTAGTTCTGCCGTCTCAAACATGCAGCATTAACTCAATGAATGTGAAAAAAGAAAAGCTGTGTGTGTCTCAGAGTGTGTACCTCCCAGCCAGAGTTATCCTATCAGTCCGGCTAGTCTCAGTGCAGCTTCAGGTGCATAATTCAGGTCCAGGAATGGACGTTAGAAGCCCTGCATGCTTTCACCTGGGAGTGGCTGTTCTTTAGTGGAGCTGTTTGCGTTTAGGGATCCTTTAATGGCTCCACCTTGCTGGTGTGAACTCATGATGATGGGACACGCCTTCTGTGTCTTCCAGGAAACCTGTTTGTTTTCCCTCCTGCGTGCCTCAGGTGACATGCCGCTTTGATTTGCATGTGCTGTAGCAGGTAACCCAGATGAAAATGCGATCTACAGATACAGTGTCTGCTAACAATGCTCGCCAGTTGCAACCGCACCCTGAGCTGGTTTTGTTCACCAGCAGCAGCACAATACGTCGACACTGAGACCCCAGAAACCAGCGTCCACCGTCAAATCCTGGAGGCCTGAAGCTGCGACCTAGATATACTATCTGACCTGAGTGTGACAAAAGCAGCTCCTACGCTGTGCTTTTAACCCTCATGTCGTCCTGCAGATCTAAAGTGACCCATTTCAAAATGTGGAAAAAATTATATTTTCACAGGGAAACTTCTGATGTCCACATTTTCAACATTTTTGGGAAATCTTTGAACATTTTTTGGTGGAATAAAAGAAATGTTAAAAATCTTTCTTAAGAACAAAATTCGCTGTATTTTGGTTGATTTTTTTGTGAATGTTCTTAAAGAAAATATTAGAAGTTTTACTGATATATATGTAATCACTTTAGATATTTTTTTAGGATTTTTTTTGGAAGCTTTTTACTCATTTTTTGAAAATATTTACAAGAATTTTCTTACCATTCTTTTTTTAGTTTTTTGTTTTTTTTTTAAATAAAACTTGTAAGGGAAACTTTTAAGGAATTATTGGAATTTTCTTCCTGAAGGTTTTGCAAATTTTCAGAAATTTGGAGAATTTTGTTGCTGAATTTTTGGATTTTTTTTTCAAACAAGGAAACAATATTTTTTGTTGCCTGTAAATGAGGACAACATGAATGAGGGTTAATGAAATCTGTTACTGTGTGAAACTGTTTGCTCTCAGTGTGAATATTAACATACAGTCATGGAAAAAATGATTAGACCACCTTTTGTTTTCTTCAATTTCTTCTTCATTTTAATACCTGGTACCACTAAAGGTACATTACCTGTAGAATACAATGAACACGACTAAAAATGCAGCTGATTCCATAATACTTTATGTCCTATCTGACCTGCTTCAGCTTCATTGTATTCCAGGGTCTATAAGAGGACATTTCATGTCATCAGCAGCACATGCAAAGGTCTAGAGTGGTTTCCTGCTGACATTCAAGCTGTAGCAGAACTCAGAAGCTGTCAGCTCTCACATAACGCCTAAAACTAAAGAATTATGTGAAGCCACAAAGGCAGCCATCATGAGTGAGAGACAGGTAGAGAAAAAACTGAAGATCTCCAAGACAGCCGTTCATTCCACCAAGAAAAAATAAGCCCAACATGGTTCTACCAAAATGCTAGCTGGTCAGGAAACGTCTTTCTACCCACCAGATGACTGTCACTCATCCCTTCCTGTCAGGAATCATCCTCAGACCTCCAGGGACCTTAAAAATGAGTGGACACTATGGAGAAATGGGACTTGTTGGAAAAGAACAGTTGGAAAGCGACTTGTTGAAGCTGGTCTGAAGTCCCACAGGACAGGAAGAAGCCCTTCATCAAGGAAAGGCAGAGGAAAGCTGGTTACTCTTTGCAGGGATCACAAGGATTGGACTGTTGATGATTGGACTAAGGTTCTCTTCAGGGATGAATCCAGTTTTCAGTTGATGTCCATCCAGCCAACTTACTGGTTAGGAGGAAGCCTGGAGAAGCTACAAACCAGACTGTCTGCCCCTACAGTAAAACATGGGGGTGGATCAGGGACCATCTGGGGTAGTTTCAGTCTGGATGGAACAGGGTGAATGCAACTGTGTGAAATGACAAAAATGAGACGCAAATTGATACAAAACGAGACAGAAAATGACAAAAACGAGACAAAGCGACAAAAACGAGACAGACAAAAACGACGCAAAACGACACACAAAATGACAAAAACGAGAAAAAAAAGGAGACCCAAAATGACAAAAATGACACACAAAATGACAAAAACTACACACAACATATTCTGTTCTAGTCACCCTTGCTAAGGAAGAAGCCTAGTTATGAATGACAGGTTCTCTGCTCTCACATGCTGTTAAAACTTTACGTGCAAATATCGGTTATCATCCTTAGAAACCCATATCAGTCGAACCCTAGTTCACATTCTGCATTCTTTGAAACTTAGAAACCCAATTCTCTCTTTCAGAAATGATAGATTTAACGGCATATTAAAGCCGACTCACCTGCCGTGTGGTGCTTTGCTTCAGTGGACGTCAGACTGCAACCAGACAAAACCCCTCAGCAGATGAAAGCGGTTGTAGTTGATGTTTGTTCTGGGTCAACACATGTGGCTTCTCCACTTCACTTCTCTGCCTGGAAGCAAAAGACATACTGTATTGTCTGAATGGCCACAGGAGAGCAGATCCAGCGGCCGGTTGTTGTGCTGCTGGGTGTGAGCATGGAGTGAAGGGGGAGTCGTACGGTGATGTCAGGAGGACAGACTAGTCTCTGTACAGCAGCACTTTGTTTGTCTGCACACACACAGACACACACTAGTGTTGTTGTTGTTGTGTCATGTACTTGTGTGTTGAGCGGAGAGACGACTACACAGCTGACGCTCACAAAGCTCACGGTTTTACGTCTAATAAAGCGCTGCGTCAACATGCTTTTCATTTCCATCTTTTTCTATTATGTATGCTTTGACCACTTCATAAACAGCTTCAGGGCTGGGACAGAGCGGCTGGTGTTGTTAAACGGAATCTAAATCACTTTTTGATGCAAAGTCAGCAGTGAACTGAGTAAACTCATTGTGCACAAGGGAGAAAATCAAGAAGAGCCCATCTAACATGTATTTAGTGGAAATTGTACATAAGAAATGGATGGATGCCATTGAAAAGTGTGTGTAACTGGTTGCTCCAGTCCTCGGTGTCATGTACAGCAGCTTCCAGGTTCTGAAAATGATCCTCTTCAATTCATCCAGGTGTTTTTGCATAAAACAAAACCCCTACGTGCTCAGTTTTTTTAAAATGTAATTCCTTCTTGCTTGTTTTCCAATTTCTAACGGTTTTCTCACCTGTCTGTTAGGATGTCGGACGGATGAAGATCGAGCTGTTTGCTGACGTGGTTCCAAAGACAGCAGAGAATTTCCGGTAAGGGAAGATTCCACATCACAGGTGTATTCAAGCTGGTGCCAAATTAAAGGGAACAACCTGAACCCTACACTGAAAATGAACACAAACTGGTTCTGAGTGATGAAAGATTTCTATCCTGATGAGAACGGTCTCCTCTCAGATGACGGACTGCCATCCATAGGGCAGGAGATGTCACTGAGTGCTTTTAGAAGTGTGTACATTCTGTCAATCCGATGCCATGATCTTCTCAGTCAACCCAACTGAACATGTAGGGGACATTTTGGATCAATATGGCGCCACCATGAAACATCAAATGAGGCGATATCTTTTGGAATACTAGGTTCATCCTTCTAGTAGAGGTCCAAAAAACTTGCAAAGTCAATGCAAATGTCCTCCCTAAGACCCCTTTTATTTGGTTTTCCTTTGAAACCCTAACATAGTCACCACAAAGTAGTATTTGGGTGTAATAGTACTTTTAAAATCTTAACTTCCTACTCAGAAAATAGTATTTTGGTGTAATAATATTTTAAAAACTTTAACTCGCTAGTCAGAGCAGTATTTGGGTGGAACAAACCTTTAGTGCTTGGACACAAAATGGAATAAATCTTTAAAAATACTTTATTTAGTCAGAAGGTACTATATGGATGGTGCTGGCCTTGTACTATTTACTACTATACTACTACTACTACTACTAACATATTACTTATGTGGTGCTATCAGGAGTATTTTGAGTGGAATCAGCCTTTAAATTCATAATTCTTGCATTTTCTCCATCATTTATCTCATCAGGAAGCTCAGCCAGGATGATTTTAAATTGTCACCCCCGTATATGCTAGCAGCGACCAGTGCATGAGTTCTAAAGTGTGTCTTATCGTCTCTTACAGGCAGTTCTGCACTGGAGAGTTCAGGTAAGGCTTTAGACGGCTTCGTTCTTTCATTTTAGAAACACTTCATGAACCATCCTGCACCATAAACCGGTCACAGGTACTTCATATTTTTATTTTCAGCTGTTGGAGTTTTGAAATGTGACGCTTGTTTCCTTGAATCTCTTAAAAGCGGAAGGTTAAATCTGATGAACACAATAGGTTTCTGTTGGCCACATACCTGCTCAGGCTGGCAGAGAAGCAGGACTGGGGAAGTAGGAGATATTGACCATGAAGCCACAGCTGTTGCTAATGAGTGATACCCCCTCACACACTCTAAATGTCAAATTAAACAACGTTTTCATGAATGCCTGAGCCAGCTGCAGTAGAACAGGATCCATTAAACGGTGGTTGAATGGCTGCCAGCTTAAGATGTGTTTTGGCCTTCAGCAGGATGTGTGGTCACTTCCATTTTCAATGATGGCCCATTTACTGTAAAAATCTTAAAAACTCAGCGTTTTGTTCCTGTGAACCACATCTCAGAGCAGCAGAGAGTGGTTTTTATATGTTTAAAAGCTTTGATTTGATTTATTTCTCACTATTTTAACAACAGATTTCATTCATTCATTTCTCTTTTATTTTTGTCTTTTTAATCTGTCTTTTTTACTTATTTTTTTAGAATCTTGGCTTATATTTGATGCATTTTAACTCTTATTTTGATCAAATTCCTTTTTTATTATTCTCTTACCTTACGTTTATCTTTTGAAGTGATCCTACCTCTGCTGTTTCCTCGCTGCGTTTATTTTTCAAACCATTTTTTCAGTTCCTGTTTTATCGAGTCCTTCATTAATACCATGATGTTAGTAGAGGGTATTGTTTGTACTTCCTTTTTTTATGACAGTTTATTCTTCTTATCTGTGAAGCATTTTGTGTTACATTTGGATAAAAGGCGTTATCTAAATAAAGTCGGATTGATTGATTGGTACAGAGACAAACCTACTCTGTAGTTAGAGGACATATGAATGCAGTATTTCATTATTATTATTAACTTTTATTAACTATTATTAATTTTGTTTTGTCTCCATTTTGTGTCCTACAGGAAGGACGGCGTTCCCATCGGCTTCAAAGGTTGCACATTCCACAGGTAGGCAACATGACAAACATGTAGACAAATGTGTAATGATTTATTTAGTTTCTTGAATGATTTTATTTAACCCTCGTGTCGTCCTGCGGGTCAATTTTGACAATGGACGACAAAGTTTGAAAATGTGGGAAAAATATATTTTCACAGTGAAACTTCTGATGTCCACATTTTCAATATTTTTGGGAAAACTTTGAACATTTTTTGGTGGAAAAAACAAATATTAAAAATGTTTCTGAAGAACATTCACAAAAAAATCAACCAAAATCCAGCAAATTTTGCTCGATTTTGCTTGATTTTTATATGAATGTTGTTAAAGAAAATATTACAAGTTTTACTGATATATATGGAATCACTTTAGATATTTTTAGCATTTTTTGGAAGATTTTCCTCATTTTTTGAAAATATTTACAAGAATAAAATAAAATAAACTTTTAAGAGAAACTTTTAAGGAATTATTGGAATTTTCTTCCTGAAGGTTTTGCAAATTTTCAGAAATTTGGGGAATTTTTTTGTTGAATTTTTGGATTTTTTTGCAGACAAGGAAACAATATTTTTTGGTGCCCGTAAATAAGGACAACAGGAGGGTTAACTGGAAACCAACTCCTTCACGTGACTTTTGAGGTTATTGAACCTGATTCTGCGTCTTATTAACCAGCTTAAACGTTATCCACCGGCAGGTTTGGCATCCAGGATGTTTCTGTGCCTGTTTCCTCATATTTATATCTGCAGAAGCAAAATAACTCAGGCAGAATTAAATAATAGCACCTGGATGCAGACATTTAGCCAAGATTTTCAACCTTATGTCACCTTTTGTTTTAGTTTTTTCTCAAAATGGTAAAAGTTGTACTCACCAGCAACATCCAGGATGGACACTTGAGCCCTTTTCAGACTTGGAATACGTTCAGACATTGGTCATTTTTAATGTTCCTTGTGGTTTCGTTCAGATATACATGTGAAAGTGAGAGAGAGCAGAGTTATGCACGCATAGACGCACATTTGGACGGCACATCAAGGTTGAAGGAGCTGCTAATAAACACGAGACTAGAGCTGAGATTAGGCTTATCAGCATGAAGGAACAGCCAGCAGTCTGACGGCAGGTCACTGTGTTCTTTCAGTCAGGACAGTTTTCACACAGAGCTGCACTTAAATGTTTGTCAGCCTGAAATCCATCCAAACTGTCAGGATGTTGTTTTCCTGTAAAGATCTGATCCATTTACTGAAGTAAAAATAGTATTTTATTACATTTAGGAATGTCTGATGTTGGCTTTTTTAGCAATGACCGATATGCCGATATTGTCCAACTCTCAATTTCCACTTCAGACATCAACCGATGCCGATATCTGTGGGCTATTTAACTAATTTTAGGTAACATCACGTATCTCCTGTGGTGGAATTAACACATCAGGCCTCATTTTACTGTGATGTCCCATTGGATGCATTCTCAGATGCAACAAAGATTTCAGATGGAAACATTGTCTGAGCAAAATAAGAAAACTGCTTCAACTGAAGTTGACTTTTTTTTTTATAATTGTCTCAAACAACAGTTCACACTCTCCCTACCTCCATGAGTTGAAATCCAGGTGATATTTTATCAGTTTTCATGATTGGCTAAAAAAAACAAACAATATTACATTTTTATGCCAATATCGTGCCGATAATATCGGTAGGCAGATAGATATTCTCGGACATCCCTCCTTATGTTAACCCTTGTGTCATCCTGTGGGTCAAAATTGACCCATTTTAAAGTTTGAAAATGTGGAAAAAAATATGTTTTCACACTGGAACTTCTGATGTCCACATTTTCAACATTTTTGGGAAATTTTTGAACATTTTTTGGTGGAAAAAATGTTAAAAATGTTTCTTAAGAACATTCACAAAAAAATCAACCAAAATCCAGTTAATTTTCCTGGATTTTGGTTGATTTTTATGTGAATGTTCTTAAAGAAAATATTAGAAGTTTTACTGATCTGTAATAACTTCAGATATTTTTAGGATTTTTTTGGAAGATTTTTACTAATTTTTTGAGAATATTTACAAGAATTTTCTTGCCGAATGTGGGGGATTTTTTAAAAATAAAACTTTTAAGGAATTGTTGGGATTTTCTTCCTGAAGGTTTTGCAAATTTTCACAAATTTGGGAAATGTCTTTGCTGATTTTTTTGATTTTTTACAGACAAGGAAACAATATTTTTTGGTGCCTGTAAATGTGGACAAAAGGAGGGTTAAGTGTTTCTTTTTAAATTGTAGTGATTAGTTTTGCTTCTCCTAGCAGAATATTTGCAGCAGCAGCTTAATTATTCTGCACATTGATGCATTGGCGTAACTTTATTTACCCCATAAATCAGTGATCATCAACTGGCGGCCCGCGGGCCGAATCCGGCCCACCGAACCGTCCAATCCGGCCCACGACTGGATTCCAAAATTGTGAGGATCAAAGAGAAAATATCATGTGGTCCACACTATTAAAGCAACTGAAACAACAATAACTGAGACTCTTAACTATCAGTAATCCCCACCATTTATGACTCTATTTAGGCTACATTCCCAAATGAGGACAGACTCGCTGCACTGTTAAACATTTATTGTTTCACACAGTTCTTTTTTTTTTTAACATAACTTTTCCTCATGCCCTTACTTAACATTTGGTTTTTATTTCAAAGTCTCAACAACAAGCTTCAAACTAGTAGACTTCTCAGGACAAAAAAAGGAGGAAAAACCAACTGGCATAACTTAAAATAGCATGGTAAATAAATACTAACCTGGTACCAGAACAAAACAGGTCACAAATAATGTTGGCACATCAAATAAAACGTTAAGTGGGCTATAGCGATTTCACATCACAAGGCTGAAATGGGCTCCTCACACTGCTTAATGGCTGAAGTTACATTTCCCCTCTGACACCAACTTTTTCACATCAGGCTTGGCCGCTGTCAGACTTATGATCAAACAGTCCTCCAAAGACTGGTTTGACAGTCGGTTCCTCTCGTGTGTTTTTATCGAGTTCATCTTGGAGAACGCAGCCTCGCAGGTGTAGGTTGAACCCAACATGGTGAGCACATACATAGCCAGCGTCTTCAATGTGCCATAGTCCTCGGGACAAGACATCCAGAATGCGCTCAGGCTTTCAGCACCATGGAGAGCAGCCTGGATTTCAGCCAGCTCACTCTGAATGGACGCCTCGTCCAACGGCATCATTTTCACCACGTTTGTGGAGAATTCTCCGCTTGGGCTGATGGTGAATGGGTCACGCACAAATCCAGTGACATCCCTGGAAATGAAAAAGTCATGGAATCTAGCAGAGAAGTTGTCTTTTAATTGTGTGATGAATGTCTTCATCTTGTCTGTGACGTTGCTTTCTCCCACCGTCTTCAGTGTGTTGAAGTGCAGCAGCCTCTCTGACAACAAATCTGCATGGAACAGATCAAGTTTGTTCCCAAAGGCATCAAGTTTTTCCACCAAATCCACCACTGATTTTTCTTTTCCTTGCAGCTGGACATTAAGTGTATTCAAATGGGAGAAAATGTCTGTTAAAAACGCAATGTTGCACATGTATTCTCTGTCTTGCATGATGCGGAGATGGTCAGCTGCCGCTTTTGATTTACTTTGTTTCAAAAAATCCACTACTTGGGCACCGAGTTCAACAAAGCGCTGCAGTTCTTTGCCCTTACTGAGCCAGCGCACGTCATTGTGGAGTAACAGCTCATCATGAGAAACCTGGGATTCCAGCACAAATTTGCTGCGTGCTTGAATTTCCTCTGATGTGGTTAATAATTTTCATTGTTTTCTCCATCACCTCTTTGAGCTCCCCGCTTAGCTTTGCACACAGCACGCTTTGATGGATAATACAGTGAAGTGCGTTAGTTTTAGAAGCGACAGTCTTTATTCTGCTCACCAGACCCTTGTTTTTGCCAATCATGGCAGGTGCACCATCTGTCACTGTCAGGTTGATTTCATCCAGGGACAATCTGAATTTACTGCTTTGTTTTTATTGTTTGTTTTCAGGGTGATTAAAGACTTCATGATCCAAGGAGGAGACTTTGTGAATGTGAGTATGTCTTCTGCTGTCTTAACGAGCATTCAGTGTTTGTCTCATGAAGCACTGAAATGTTGCTTTAATAAGTTTGTGTTTGCAGGTTAGACTTTGCAAGTTCCTCTGAAATAGATATGTGAAGAGTTCCCTTGAGTTTAACTGGCATTCCTGTCACATTTTCAGGGTTTAACTACATTAAAAGTCCAAGCTTTAGCCGTCTTATTCGAGACATATGGCTTGGATTAAGGCTGCAGTAAACTATAAGAACTTTTTGGGCTCTCATGTCTCACACCACTGCAGTGAAAGTTCATATTCTTATGAATAATGAATACATGATAGATTCTTTCCAGACAGGGTGAAAACAAATGCAGCATTATGGAAACCAAAAGTGTATTCTCTGGTGGGATTCCTGCTTGTAGCGTGGCCATATTATCTAGATTACACTGGGAAATGAGTTAAAGAAGAACAAGAATAAATAAAACAAAGAAATATAAATAAAGTGATATATAGAATATCAGAATCAGCTTTAATGTTCAAGTACGCACACAACATACAAGGAATTTGGCTGTTGGTGTCACCTGATGAATATGGAAAGAGAATAATAATAATAATGAAAAGAAACTATAGAAAGAAGAACAGGGGAAAAATAGTAGTAAAAATAAATATAACACAATATATAC
This sequence comes from Amphiprion ocellaris, assembly GCF_022539595.1. Taxonomy (NCBI): domain Eukaryota; kingdom Metazoa; phylum Chordata; class Actinopteri; family Pomacentridae; genus Amphiprion; species Amphiprion ocellaris. The sequence goes on along the minus strand of NC_072773.1, from coordinate 36,243,633 downwards.
ATATATTTACAAGCTAGAAAGGAATATATGAACACAGTAGTGCAACGTGATAATTGCTAGATGATGATACAGAACAAAAAGCAGATAATGCTACAACTTTCCAGATGCAGATGTTTTACTTTAAAATCAGATAAAACAGCATTAATTAATTTAAAATATTAAAAAAACAAATAGAAAAAGAAATCTCACTGGACCAAGTTGAATGTTAGACCCAAAACTGTCAGGACCAACTGATGGCAGCTTGAAAAATAAATAATAAAGAAGTGAGAGACACAATACAGACAATATGTGAACATGGAACACGAAGAAATTATTGGTTTGGGTTGAAAAATGGCCGAACAAAAAGTAGTATTTGGGTGGAATAGTATTTTTAAAACTTTAACTTGCTCTTCAGAGAGTATTATCTTGGTTTAATAGTACTTTTAAAACCTTAACTTCCTTGTCAGTGAGTAGTATTTTAGTGTAATAGTACTTTTAAAACCTCAACTCACTCGTTGAAAAGTAGTATTTGTGTGGAATAATACTTTTTAAAGTGTAACTTGCTCTTCAGAAAGTAGTGTTTGGGTGGAATACTACTTTTAAAACCTTAACTTGCTAATCAGAAAGTAGTATTTTGATGTAATAGTACTTTAACTACATCTGAGTCATGTATGTTGGTGTGATGCTCGGTATGTTTCTGCAGGAAGTGACACACGTCTCCGAAGCATTTAGAAAACCTTCCAGCAGCTCTTATCTTTATTAAATTCATCACATTTTCCCACCGTAGCAGGTAAACAGGAGCTGAAGGATGAATCTGCTCTGATCGTTCCCCGTCTAGTGGTCATAAAGTGCAGCTGAATGTTTTAATGTGCAGCTTGTTGAGCTTTCTCTGACTCTATGTTGTGTTCAGGGCGATGGAACCGGGATCTGCAGCATCTACAGAGGTCCATTTGCAGATGAGAACTTCAGACTGAAGCACTCTGCCCCCGGCCTTCTCTCCATGGTATGTGTGGAGATTAGTGCTGTGATACGAGGGATGAAGTTAATCTTATTACCGTTTACACATGAAGTTAACTTAAAGCTCTCACAGCGGTGCTTTCTGTGAACGTCTTCAGCCGGGATGATCGCTGAACGACACGCCTCGTCCTGCAGCTGTCACAAAGTCGTCCAGTTAGAGGGAAATGCTCTTTGTTACTTAGAGTGTGTCGTTAGGGGGCTGGAGCCGACCTGAAGCCCCTTTCAGACATGCGACTGATTCAATCCTTTAAATCAAGGATGTCCAACATGAGTGGTTCTCCAGAGGGTCCAATCCAGCCCTCAAAGTGGAAAAATTCCAGAGAAGACATTAACTGCAGATTGTAAATTAGTAAAACTATAAATTTAAAATCATTTCTAGACCATGACAAGTTGTTTGGATCAGAAAGTAAAATACTAGATTGTTCATTGTTCTTTTGTCATTTTGTGTCTCATTTTTGTCTTGCTTGTGTTTTTTGTCTTATTTTTGTTATTTTTGATCTTGTGTCATTTTGTGTAATTTTTTTGTCTTGTTTTTGTCATTTGTCCATTTTTTTGTCGGTTTGTAACTTTTTTGTCAAATTTTTTTTGTCTCTTGTTTTGTTTGGTGTTGTTTGTCTCATTTTTTGTCATTTTATGTCTCGTTTTTGTAATATTTTGTCTTGTTGTTTATTGTCTTTTTTTGTCTGACTTGTGGTTTTGTTTCTGGCTTTTGTCATTTTTTGTCTCTTGTTTTGCTTTGTGTTGTTTGTCTCTTTTTTTTATCATTTTGTTTCTTGCTTTTGCCATATTGTGTTTCGTTTCTGTCATATTTTGTCTTGTTTTAATTGTTTTTTTTGTCTTTGTCGTTCGACTCATATTTTTGTCGTTTTGTGTTTCCTTTTGGTTCGCTTGTGTTGTCTGTTTTTTGTCATTTTGTCTCACTTTTGTCATTTTTTGTCTCTTTTTTGTTTCGTGTCTTGTCGTTTGTCTCGTTTTTTTATCATTTTGTTTCTCGCTTTTGCCGTTTTGTGTTTCGTTTTTGTAATATTTTGTCTTGTTTTTTGTTGTTTTTGTCTGACTTTTGTTGTTCGTCTCCTGTTTTTGTCATTTTTTTGTTGTTTTGTGTTTCCTTTTTGTCTCGCTTTTGTTTTGTGTCTCATTTTTGTCATTTTGTTTTTTGCTTTATTCATTGTTTTGTGTAGTGTTTTTGTCGTTTTGTGTTTTGTTTGTCTCGCTTGTGCAGTCTATTTTTTTGTCATTTTTTTCTCGCTTTTGCCATTTTTTGTCTCTTTTTTTTGTTTCTTGTCGTTTGTCTCATTTTTTATCATTTTGTTTCTCGCTTTTGTCATTTTAATGTGTAATGTTTTATCTTGTTTTTTGTCTGACTTTTATATTTGACTTTTTTATACTACCTAAACTAAGCCCAAATGAATGAATGCATTAAGAGGAGTCGACCACCGCCTCTACAGACAGTCGAATTTCCCTGAAACATCAGAAGTGAGTTATTTCTAACAAATCCGTGTCTTTCTCCATCATCTCTCTCATGCAGGCAAACAGTGGTCCAGGGACAAACGGCTGCCAGTTTTTTATTACCTGCACTAAATGTGACTGGTTAGATGGGAAACATGTTGTTTTTGGTGAGTAAATCTGCAGCATTAACTGTTTTTTTTAGGGTTTTATCATCATTCATGTCTGAGTTAAACTGTCTTCTTCATCGTTGTTTCAGGAAAAGTGGTCGACGGTTTACTGATCATGAGGAAAATCGAGGTAAAAACTAACTTTACCGTTCATTTATCTTCATTTTGTAGTTCTTTCGGCAAGAATACATTGATAAAGAAATTTAATCTGTATTAACTGAGAATTAAATAAAACACTAAAAAGAGTCAGAGCACTGATGTTGTTGGGGGAAAAAGGAAGTTATTTAAGCTAAAATGCAGCATTACAAAACAGTCGCCACTTGGTAATTAACAATCGTTAAAATGTAAAAACCCTTCGAAGACCTGATGGCCGAGTGTTTAAGATGAATATCACACAGACGTATGTTCCTGAATCCCAGCCGGGGGTCGTTGCTGCATGTGAGAAACAGCAGATTCTGCAGCAGGCCCTCATTAAAAACTCCACCATGAGAAGAAGCACGAGCTCTGTAATGTGATGAAGCAGCTTTGGACAAAATTCCAAGTAAATCTGGACCAATTAGAGACATTTAAGGCATTTTCTTTTGCTCATTTTGGACAAATGTTGATTCATGAAATGATTCATTCATCAAATGATTTACTTTTGGTGATTCTTAAATTGGCCTTTTAGAATAAAGTGATTTTGATGAAATATCTTAAATTTCCAGCTCAGATTTGATTGCATTTCCTCATGAAAACAAACATTTTTACAGTTTCTGAGGGATAAATGGTGTCATTTTGGGTTGTTTATAAAGAAAACACACCTTTCAAATCAAACATCAAACCAAAAAATAGAAAATATGTAATATTTTTAGCTTTTTCACAGGATAATCTTTTACAAAAACTAGTAACCAAAAAAATCACACATTTCTTAAAGAATTTTTAGTTTGTAGCAAATGATTTATTTTTGGTGAATTCTTAAATTTTCCCCGTAGAATCAAGTGATTTTGATGAAATCTCCCAATTTTAAGCTCAAATTTGGGTCATTTTCCCATAAAAACAGCACATAATGTCAAAAAATAAGCTCAAACACTGGCAGAAAGTTGGAAATCTGACATTTTTTTCTGATAAATGATGTCATTTTTATTTTTATTTTGTCATTAAAATTAAGCTTCCCTTTCCAACCTATTAGTGGATTTTCTGGATATAGGAGTTTAGGAAGAAAACTAAATGTAAAAGACACTTTCCAGTTTGTAAACTGACTTTTCATGTCCCCAAATTTTGATACCCATATTACAATTTAATGCTTGTTGAACATTATAAGCTTCACACTGTCCTGGACATTTGAATCTACACTGTGATGTTTAACACTTCAGGACATTAATCCAGTTTGTGACTGACATCTGTAGTGTATTAATCTTATGTAGCATCATGTTTATGCAGCAAGTAATGAGACGGTTTTGTGCATAAATATCCAGACGTCACTGCAGTTGGGAGTAAAGTTGACGTTACCGCTGTACAGTTTAGTTTTATTCTAACATTGTGGTCTTTCCTTGCATCAGAACGTTCCTACGGGACCCAACAACAAGCCGAAACTCCCCATCCTCATCGCACAGTGTGGAGAGATGTGATCCAAGTTGCTCCAAACATGACATGAAAAACTTCCACAACCTCTGTACACATGAAGTAGTATCTTAATTTTACCAGGAGTAGAAGGACGGATGCCTTTCCTGTCAGTTCAGACTCAAGAACTCTCCGGTACGTCTGTTTTTGTACCGAATATCAGTTTAAAAGTTGCTTCAAAACCAAATTATTCACATTATAGTCTGGTTTTGGCACTCATTCATGTTTGCTTTTCAAATTAATTTTCCACAACTTCTCATGAAAAGCTGTTGTTCTGTTGTTGATGTTTTTCTGAGGACAGCTTATTTTTTAAAACCAGATAGAAGAATTACTCATCGGTTACACTGTTTATCATTTCTGATCAATAAATTGTACATTTTTATACATTTTTGCACATCTTGGTGTTTTTATCTTCTGTAAACGGCTTCATACTTTAAAATTCAAAGTTTTAAAATTGTTCCATTTAAGTGTATGTACTGTTTAAATCCGGGTGTCAAACTCGTCTTAGTTCATTCAGTTTGATCTCCAGTGGGCAGGACCAGTAAACAACACAAACAAGACAAAAAAAAGACACAAAATATTACAAAAATGAGGCACAAAGCAACAACAAAATAGACAAACAACACAAGCGAGACGAAAACAAACACAAAACAACAAAAACAACCCACAAAACAGCGAATAAAGCAAAACATAAAAAGACGAGACATTAGACAAACCACAAGTCAGACAATAAAAGACAAAAAAACAAAAACAAGACAAAATATGACAAAAATGAGACACAAAACAGCAAAAGTGAGACATTTCAGGTTGTTCATGACGTTTTGCAAAAAAAAGATAATTCCTTAAATGTGAACATTTTCATAACATAATTTTTTGCACTAAAACACAGGAAAACATTGGAGTTATAATTATTTATAGGTTATTATGCTGTGGTTTTACTGGTCCACTGGAGATGAAACTGGGCTGAATGTGGAACCTGGACTAAATGAGTTTGACTCCCCTGCATTAATGTCTGTTTTAGAAAACACCCAGACACCCATGACTGGAAACTGCCCTCCATCACCTTTAAGAACATTGTGTACCCAGAGTAAGACGCATGGCTGTGGCACCTTTTAGTAGCACATTATCTCCTCATACGCTGCAGACCTAAACAACTGAATATTTGCATGACTTAAAAGAGAGTCTGCAGCTTCAGTTTTCAGCCAACTAATGTCCAGACATGTAGCTGTATTCTAAAGGGGCAGCAGGTAATAAGTGATGCTGGCTTCATAGCTGTGGAGCAAACGAGGTTAATACTACAGCGGAAAGCACGAGAGCTCTCCAAGAAACACCCTCCAGAGCCAAAGAATCCTCTCCTGAACTTGCAGCCACCTCGTCTATCTCAGCCATCTATACAAATCCAGACCCCCTCCCCCATCCACGCTCATGTCTGCCTTGGACATCGTTCCCTTGGCATAAAAGAATCCTTTCAGATGGAGACTCTGTTCTTATGGAGGCAGGAAGAAGGGCTTGATGGGGCTTTTTTTTTTGCTTTTTTTCTTCTTGCAGGGGGTGGGGGTCTCTCCGTGGGGAGGCTTTCTGGGGTCAAAGCTAAAACCCATCTCTGTGTGTGGGAGAACAGAGCTTGGCCATTAACAGCAGAGCTCTTCACACATCGGCCAGCGCTTATAAACGGTGCCAGTGGAGCATTAACATGACAATGGATGGGGGGCTGCGGTGGGGTTGTCTGGGTCTGTCTGCCTGCTCTGCGCTAGTGGAAGTTTTCTGGATTCACACAGGACGGTGGCTGCCTGGAGAGGGAAAGTGGACGTTATTTTACTGGAATTCACTGTCACTGATTTAGCTTTTACAGAAAGGTGTAGGACTGAAAGCATTTTAAAAATACCTTCCTTGAGAATCAAATAATCTCAGAATACAATCAAATATCAGAGTTGGGAATTCTTGAATTTCCCTCGGGATGTCTGTCTGTCTGTCTGTCTGTCTGTCTGTCTGTCTGTCTGTCTGTCTGTCTGTCTGTCTGTCTGTCTGTCTGTCTGTCTGTCTGTCTATCTATCTATCTATCTATCTATCTATCTATCTATCTATCTATCTATCTATCTATCTATCTATCTATCTATCTATCTATCTATCTATCTATCTATCTATCTATCTATCTATCTATCTATCTATCTATCTATCTATCTATCTATCTATCTATCTATCTATCTATCTATCTATCTATCTATCTATTACTGTAAAGGAATGTTTATTCCTCATATTTGTCCTGAAATAACCTTCAACCCAGACAAGGCTGGGAATGAAATCACACTGCAGCAATAACACTATATGGTCACTTTTTAACATTTTCAGTGATATAAAATCGGGGATTTAGCTGTTAGATCTGATGGGTTCAGTTCTTCCATTTTCTTCCATAGTAAAAGGAAAAACAACTGCAACAAAGCAGGGAAATTAGTAAACAAATATGACATTTACATCATGTTCTTTAAATAAATTATTGAGTCTCTCCTCATGACTGTCTTTATTTAGGTCAATTATCCTTCAATAAATTTCCACAGCAGTGAACTCAGTGCAGATGGGGCTCACAGCACAGTGGGTGTCTATAGGAGGGAAAGCAGATTACAAAATAAATATATATATATTGAGGCTGGAGAACAAGCAGAAAATAGATTTTAAAAATCTAGTGTTGTTTTGCCTTTCAGTGGGTCAGCGTCAGTGGGTTTCTTAGTAAAACCTGGTCAACAGAATGATAAAGTGAAGCAAGAAAACGCGAATTTTACATAATCCCAATGTCTCGCCGCGTCTTTTCAGAGATATTTCTATCAAGCTTATGTACAAAATGGCACACTAATAACTTTAGGTGTACTTTGTGAACTCATTTGTGCATTATGTTTTATATATCTGTCCATGGACTAAAATGACCCCCGTAAGTAGACACTCCGTTCCAAAAGTGTCACAGTTATCTGTCTGATTTGTCTGGCTTTGACATCACTGGTGGGCGGTGACAGCGTGCAGGTACGGCGTCTTTTTAACCAATCATGTTATCAAACGCTTCCCTGAACAAAACCGACAGCCGTCTCAGCCAGTCGGAACGCGTATCGCTTTCGGTTACGCGTTCTAGCCAATCGGAAGGCTCGCTGGGCGGGCCGCCGACCAGGAACATTCCCCGGCACAGTTTCACATTCTGCCCAGTTCGATCGGCAACGGGAGCGGAAAGAGGAAAGCAGAGAGCCCGAAGGCAGTAGCCCCCACCACCGCCGGCCCAGGTTACCATCTAGCACCGGGAAACACAGCAGAGAGCCGCCGCCGGCAGAAGCCATTACCAACCAGTAGTAACCATGAGCAGCGAGGCCGAGACACAACAACAACCGCCGCAGCCTGCTGCCGATGCGGAGAGCCCATCCAGCCCGGCAGCCGCAGCTTCCGCGGGGGATAAGAAGGTCATCGGTAAGGCTGCCTGCCGGAGCTAGTTAGGCTAACTAGTTAGCTAGCGTGGTGGTTTGTGGCAGCGGAGAGGCGATGCGCAAAAGTGGCGGTTGCTAACATTACGGAGCCGATTTACCGTTGAACAAAACCTTATTCCGACAGGGCTAATAACGAAACCCAACGGTAACATAGCAAATTAGACCTTACATTTCTGTCCATTTTGGATCGCTTGCGGGATGTCTGGGGTTTGACCTAAATGGGATACTTTAGTTTTCCGTTAAGCAAAGTAAAAAAATAATTTGCTTTTGCTGTCATTAGCGACACGTTAGTCGTAACGTTGATTTTAGCTAATTGAAAGTGTCCGTTGGAAGATCGAACAGTTTGATCGGTGCTTTACCGTTTTACTTGCGCGTCGTATCAGTTGATTAAATCCTAGATAATGTATTGATTGAAGAGAACATTAGAGCTGAGTAATCGTGTGATTTTTAGTCAGTTAATCACATCAGATTTCCTCCGCGGAGTACCGTGATACCGGCAGCCCGTCACATGGAGGATCGGTGAAGTTGTGTCTATCCGTTACCGGGACGTGTGCCTTATACGTCGACGCCAGTTTGCCGTTTAGACAGCACGGCGGAGCGGTTACCGTTGAGGCATCGTGAAACCAACGTCGGTTTTAATTTTCCCAACTGACATTTGAGCGTCACTGCGGAACATGAAGTTATTTTACACCGATAGCTGGTTGCGTCCAACGCAGGCTAACGTTAGCTGCCGTCCCTTTGTTCACGCCAAAGAGCCTGGTTCCCTGTCGGAATATTTATTTAATGTAAAACAGTCGAAGCATATAGAGACTCTTGTTTAATGCGGTTGGTTGGACTGTTATATTAAGGCTGTGTTTCAAATACACGAGAGCACAGTTGTCCGCGGTCGTGTAATTTCGGTCGAATTTCTGGGCCTAACAGTTAGGCTAACGGAGCTACATTAGCCTAGCGTGCTAACTTTAGCTATTTACATGGCTGAAGGGGCCACCCAAAATGTCCGCCGTGCGATTCCAACTGATTTCTCTTGCAATTTGGTGGCACGGTTCACTGAAAGGTATTACAAAAACCGCCTAGATTCTAAATTTGGCAAATCTTTGGCCACAATAGGTGCTATCTGTCGTGTTTAGTTAGATTTCGCTTCCTGGCTCTAATCCAACCACATGGTTCAGATCCACTTAGCCACATTGCTATGCTAAAGAGCCAGCTGGGCTCACCGCGGCTTGCTAACGTATCCGGGCGCGACTCTACCACGTGTGCCCGCTCATGTCCTGTGCAGCAGTGCGTCCTAAAATGGGGCAGTAGGTCTATAGTAGTTGAACTTTGATACGCTAGCTGCTACAGCCATTATGTTGTTATTGCATCCGAATTTGGCACGCCGCACCGTAACTACATATGTCAGAGGCACAGATAGTGAGGAAATGTTTGAGGAATAGTGCGGTCTGTCTGTGCCGGCGCGTAATGGATCACACCGAGTGCAGCTGACACAAGGCACTCCTAAGCATCAGGGTCTATAATAAGAGTGACAGTTGGTAGTTAAATATAACTCCCACATTATCTGTGGTTAGTTTTTCATCATCTGTTCTCATTTGATTCCTTCTCAGTTTGTCATCAGTTGATGTCTCATGAAGCACAGACGCATTTTTAAAGCTCAGAATCACTGTATGTGTTCTTAATCATGGCACAAGTTTAAACTCATTTAATGATTTCATTTCACTGAATCTCATTGCAGCAACAAAAGTCTTGGGTACAGTCAAATGGTTCAACGTCAGGAATGGATATGGTTTCATCAATAGGTGAGTGGGACCCCCAGCGCTGCTTCCTAAACACCCTGGTATCAGCTGTGTGTTAGAGAACATTCCCAATCCTATTATGGCTATGATATGCTTACAAAGCCGACCAGATGATTTATCTGCTGGTCTCCACACTGTTGTTATGTGCAATTCTTAATTAATCCGTACACTTACTGGCCCAGTTACAGTCTGTCTGCAGAGACGTTGCGTTTTGTGGCTCAGCAGAATACTGCTAACTGAGAGCTTTTTTCTTCCTTTGTTTAGGAATGATACAAAAGAGGACGTTTTTGTACACCAGGTAAGTTGCTGCTCATGGTACTTTTAGTTTAATGAATCTGGTAATAAAATTAATAAAACAGAACTATTTGCGATTTCAGACAGCCATCAAAAAGAACAACCCGAGGAAATACCTTCGCAGTGTTGGAGATGGAGAGACTGTGGAGTTTGATGTAGTTGAGGGGGAGAAGGTAAGTATTTCTTTGGTTTTTACGTCAGTTTTATGACAATCTCATTTCTGATTTAATTCTGCAGCTTCGACAGAAAACATCCCACCTTTCGATCTCGCGATCATTAATCTGGCCAAATATGTTTCTTTAAAATGTCCCACAGGGAGCAGAGGCAGCAAATGTCACCGGCCCAGGAGGTGTCGCAGTCCAAGGCAGTAAGTACGCCGCTGACAGGAACCGTTACAGGCGCTACCCACGAAGGAGGGGCCCTCCCCGTGGAGGAGACTATCCAGAGAACTACCAGAGTGACGGAGAGGGTGAGCCAAGCAGCGGAGGACGCGACAAAGGCAGCAGAGATGGGGGAGAGAGCGCCCCTGAAGGAGACTCCCAGCAGCAGCAGCAGCAGCGGAGACCCGCTTACCCTGGCAGACGGCGCTACCCGCCATACTTTGTACGTAGACGCTACGGCCGCCGGCCCCCGTACACCAACGCACCACGCGGAGAGATGACAGAGGTACGCTGTCACAGGGCTACTATCCTGAAACAGACACCGAGCTGTCCCCGACACGTTGCAGTCAACTCTCGACCCTCTCCTTTCCGACACTCACGTGGTTGTGATCAATAAATCTTGGTGTATCGGGGGTCTTGCCAGTATTTTGCAAATTGACCCAAATGGGCCCCTAAAATCAACTATGCAGAACTGCCTGATGGTGGGCTTTTGCTACCAGAACACGTGTACTAAGGAACAAATGATCTGAGTTTGGTCTAAAAAATTCTGTGTCAGTTGTTCTTTGATCTGTTTGCTTTCAGGGAGGTGAGGGTGACGAGAACCAGGGTGGTCCAGACCAGGGCAACAAACCAGTGAGGCAGAACTACTACAGAGGCTTCCGACAAAGGTTCAGACCAAGGTTTGCATGTTGGCTTCATTGATGCAGGGCTGCAATATTGGGAGAGTAAAGCTTTGTGCTGTCTGGATCCTAACTTTGCATCCACCAACTGAAAATTCACTCTTAAAATGAACCTTTTAATGATGATGAACGCCACACGTTTGGTCAGAGAAACTCCCCTTTTATTGCAGCCTAACCTCAAACTCCAGCTGTGCATCCAAATTTGGCTCATGTACATTTTATTTTGCATCAGTTATGTGACTTTATACCTGCATCTTGTCTCAGTGAATGATTTATTCTCAGCATGGTGTTTCTACTTCATAATTACAAGTACGGTTACTGTTTACAGCTTCTTCCTTTTCGCTTTTCGTCTTCAGGGGTCCACCCCGTCCCAGACCGGTGCGGGACGGCGAGGAGGACAAGGAGAATCAGGGCGGCGAAGGTGGACAAAATCAACAGCCCCGCCAGCGGCGCTACCGCCGTAACTTCAACTACCGTCGCAGACGCCAAACAACTGGTGGTAAGCCCGGCCAGGAAACCAAGGAGGCCAAGACAGGAGGTGACCCATCTGCAGAGAAAACGTCCGCTCCCGAGGCCCAGCAGGGTGGGGCTGAGTAGGAAACAACCTGCCCACCGGCACCTACCATCTTTTACCATCGTCCGGGTGAGTCTGGAGCCTCACTGACTCACCTGTCTGCACTTTGATCGTTTCTGTTTGCTTTAGTCAATATGTTGATTGAGATGTCTTGTTCAGATGCAACATTTGGGGCTGACAGTGCATGCTGGGAAACAGTAGATGTGAGTGGGGTTGCCTAGCCTTGTCATTTCCACTTCTTCAGCTCTGTAGATGATAATCCAAAGGATGAGATAATAGTGGATTAAATAAACTGCCTAGCAACATAGAGCCCTCTTCTATCGTCTGGCCTCCATATGAGCAACAGCTTTAGATCCTTTTTCTGCAATCTGCCGATGATTTTAAGGCGCCTGATCATGCAGGATACTAAATGACTACATGCAGAATGTTTAACAGAAATGCATGCCTGAGGCGAACAACAGACTAATCTGCTAATTTTCCTTTTTTCCAGTTTTTTTGTCAACAAGAAGAAACATCATACAAGATCTGAGCAATAAAGATTTGACTTGACGACGTCACAAGCTTGCACCATGCATTTGACCAGATTACCACCGATTGCCTGCAGAATCTATGCAGACCTGTTTTTTTTCCATTATTTTTATGTGACAGCTACAAAATGTTTTGGGGAAACAGCAAATGTTTTTCTAAATCTGTCCTAAGTTTTTACACCAAATGGTTTTTAAAGATTAAATGGAATTTGATATCTGGTCAGTTTGACATTTTTAAATAACTTTTTATGTATTCAAACATTTTAACAAAACGCAAGCTCAAATAAAAGTTCAGAAGCCAGGAAAACTTTGTCGTGGTGGCTTTATTTTTTTTTCAAGTATACAGGCTATGAACAACAAAAAACCACAGAACTCACTCAACAGACAGTTCAGCTGGAATGTTTTCATTCCATATATTTAGACCATTAACCAAATTCAACAATGCAACAGCGTATCATAAACTGCATTGAAGTTGGCAAATGTCACACCAGGATAATACAGAAACCCAACACAACAACTCTGACACAAACACAATATATTTTACAAAATAATGTAACCAGGATATAGATCAAGTTACTCATATTGACTTCTTATTGAGACAAAGTGCAGGCAAGAAATGTCTCATCCTAGAGTGTGTGCAAACAATTTACTGATTAATTTTCACTACAGCAAGTATATTAAAATGACATTATTCGTTTAATGAGATGGAGTGGTGAAGTGGTGTGGACAGCAATAGATAACACTGATGCTGACTAGAACCAGGAAGCTCACGATTACTCTGGATTCATGTTGGACCACTTTAAGATGATTTTTCTGCCTGCTAAACGTCTCCCAGTCTGTCCGTGATGTACACGTGGCTCACTGTTCCAGTAATTAGTTTCCTAGTGTTCGGCATGATTCACCATCAATGCAGTCTCAACAAAAGCTGAACATTGTGCATCACTAATGTTCCTGAAGGTGTTCCTATTATTTCGTCCACCCCCGTACATCCTGCTAGAACAGGATTCCCGCCCAGAGTCACTCAAACATTGGTCTCTTTGCGTAAGCGTTTCATTCGCTGTACATTGCTCTCCATGGCGGTGGGGTTGGTGATCTCTGTGGCACAGCTGGCAGGAAACCAGCCTCTCTCTCCGTCCCGCATCCTCTCCCCGTAGCACCATGCTGGGAAAGACACAGTTTACTGGAAGTTACAAATACTCTGTAGGAGATTTCCACTATGTGGTCTTCGCTGCATAAATAAAGACATTTCTTGCATAAATTGATCCAAAAAAATTCACCAGAATTAAGTGTTACATATCTACTATATCATACTCCATGTTGTCAGCATAAATCTTATTTTTCAATCAGCTGTTGCATAATATCCCTCAAAAGCCTGTCTTTTTATTACAAAAGCAACAAAAAGATTTTTTAAAAAAATGACACAAAAAAGCAACAAAAAGATCGAAAATGACAAAAAAGCAACAAAAGATAAAGAAATTAGACAAAAAAAGCAACAAAGATTGAAAATGACAATGAGACAAAAATGCAACAAAAAGATGAATTAGACAAAAAAGCAACAAAAAGAATGAAAATGATTTTAAAAAATTAGACAAAAATATCAAAAATGAAACAAAAAAGCAACAAAAAGATAGAAAATGAGACAAAAAAAAAGCAACAAAAAGATTGAAAATGAGAAAAAATGTAAAAAAAATGAAAGTGATGTGTGTTTAGTGAACAGTAGAAGACCAGATCCCGACTGAACAGATCTGAAGCTGTGTTCTAGATGGAGATGGAGCAGACCAGGCCTTTACCTTCCTCTTTCTGCAGGACGATGACGAGCTCGGCCTGTTGCAGACCCAGTTCGTCTGGATCCTTCGGCATGTAGGCTTTGGTGGCCTCGTACTGTGGCAGTCCTGGAACATGATGACATGTTGCAATGTGGTTCATAAAAGTAAAACTTGATGATGGTTAACAACACTAAATTCACATTTCATGACACGTTACACAACCAGTGATTAAAAAACCGATCAGAACACCATAAAACCAGTTGAGTTGAGTATTACATTGTGGAGCTGCAGAGAAACCAGAACTCTGCTGTTGAAGTGTCCAGTCAGGTTCACTGCTGTGATGTGGCATTTTCTCTGCAGAGACACACCTTTTAATAACATCAGCAGAGGAGTTCACTCTTCAACCTGCAGTGGAGAACGTTCCTCTCTCCCTTCTGGCTGTGCAAGTAATTACACCGTTGATGTAGGTATTTTTTCGGACTCTAATCTTTCCATTGAACGCTGAGTTTCCTTTTTAATCTCAGACACTTTCCTTGAACACTTCCTCTGCTTTTCCACCACTCTCCTTGCTGCTGTCGTCGACTCTCTCCATCACTACGGTTCTTCATCTTATCAGCTCGAGTAAATCAATAACTGCTGACCAGAATGTCGTCACAGAGAGCTTTCATCAGCATTGTGTCAACGTGTTTGATCCCAACACTCCAGCTTTAAAACCAGTCATAAACAGCCACAGGGAGCGCTGACTTCATGATGGTTTTGTTTTAAAGCCCCTAAATTAATGTTGCATGAATGAATGCACTGAAAATTCAGGTCAAACTATTTAAAAAAAAAAAAAAAAAAGCTTCCATTATAATAACGGCATGCACACTCACCTTCTGTGCAGGTGGGGATGCCTGCCTGCTTGTGTTCTGTAAGAGCGACTATCCAGCGAGCTCGGTCCACCCTGGTTAGTAGAGATTAAAAAATAAAAAGCACCATTAATCCTGTAAGACCCAAACATAGAAAAAACAAGAGCAACCACAAAAAATAAACAAAAAAACTTAAATCTAGAAATAAATATAGAAATATAGAAAAAATAGCTAAAACATTAAATATAACTAAAAAATATAAATAATAATATATAAAACCAAATATGTAAGAAAATAAGCATAAAATACATATAAAACAAATATAGAAAAAAATGCAAATATGAATGAAATAAACCAAAAAAAGACTCTCTCTCTCTCTCTGTTATATATATATATGTTATATATATATATATGTTTTATATGTTATATATATATATATATATATATATATATATATATATATATATATATATATATATATAAAACAAATATTAAAAAATGAGCAAAAATATAGATATAGATATAGATAGATAGATAGACTATAGATAGATAGATAGATAGATAGATAGATAGATAGATAGATAGATAGATAGATAGATAGATAGATAGATAGACTATAGATAGATAGATAGATAGATAGATAGATAGATAGATAGATAGATAGATAGATAGATAGATAGACTATAAATAGATAGATAGATAGACTATAGATAGAGAGATAGATAGATAGACTATAGATAGATAGATAAATAGATAGATAGATAGATAGATTTCTGCAACAGTGGGTTTTGGGGAGTTAAATGCTGCCATTCAGTTTTTCGTCAGTAGAGGGAGCCACACACAAACTTGTCTCCAGGACATGTAAGTGAATGTGACTGAATAAATCACAGAAAGAAGCAGGTTTAGGTCTGGGTGTTTTCCAGTGGAAACCAACTGAACATGTGACAGCAGCTGACAGTACCTGGACTCGGCCACCAGGGAGATCTGCTCTGGTCTCCCTTCACTGTTCTTGCTCATCACCAGTTTAAAGGACAGATAATTGGTGCTGTTCTTGGCCGGTGGAGACATCTTTCCTTCTGGAGTCTCCCCGACCTCCACCTTCACGTTCTCCACAGTGGCGTAGTCCAGCACCACGAAGCTCTCTTCACTGGACACACAAAGAGTCACTCATTCTGTCCACTGATGTAAGAACACTTCACAGGAACAAAGACTACTGCTGCACATTCAGATGCCAAGACACCAGCTGCATGTTTACTGTGTGTATGGACATGTGTACATGAAGCAGTCAAAGCACATTCCTCGTCTATCTGTCCCAGATAGGATCACCTCCTCACCGGGTCACAGTCTAAGCTTCATAACCATGAAAATGACACCGAGGATGCAGGCAGCTCCTTCCTCTGAGCTGACATGTTTGCTTTCTCCCTAACTCAGACCAGAAAGCTGCAGTCAGTCGAGCTGACACGCTGAAAGTAACACTGAAGAATCTCAGGAATGCAGGCACCATCTCCATACCACTCTCCTCCCTCTGTCCCCTTCCTCTGTTCTGCTTCTCCACTTCCAGCAGCTGGAAGTGTTTAGTGTCCTCAGAAGCCCCCAGGAAACAAACACCAAATGCATCATGAACTGCAGATGTCCAGCCAGGTTGTTCTTCACAAAAAAAAAGTGAATCATGCATTTTGAAATCTGCATCTGGAGCTTAAATGTGTGCTTCATATGTTTATAATGACAGATTACTCTTCATTTACAGACAGCTGAAAGCATCCTCAGTGATCCTATCAGCCTGAATGTCAATGTTGCTTTAGTTTTTGTAATATCTTTGCTTGTTTTTGTAGGTTTTTTTGTCTTTTTTTTTGTCTGACTTGCGTTTTTGTGCCTCGTTTTGGTAATGGGGGTGTTTTTGTTGTTTTGTGTCTTTTTTGTCACTGTAACTTTTTTGTCCAATTTATTGTCTCTTTTTTGTTTTGTTTCATGTCATTTGTCTCATTTTTTGTCATTTAGTTTCTTGCTTTTGTTTTTTTTTTGTCTCATTTGTGTCATTTGTCCATTTTTTGGTCGCTTTGTAACTTTTTTTGTCTAATTTTTTGTCTCTTTTTTGTTTTGTTTCGTGTCGTTTGCCTAATTTTTGGTCTTTTTTCTCACTTTTGTCATTTTGTGCACATAGATGAATTTAATCAGCACAATGACAAAAACCTTCAAATACATCTTCACACAACTTTAAAGCACGAGTATGAGGATCTATTTAGAGGGATCCATTAGCAGAACTGGAATATAATAATCATATTTATGTTTTCATTACTGTACAGTCCTGTGTTTTCATTGGCTTAGAACAGACCTGGGCATCGTACGGCCCGCGGGCCACATCCGGCCCGCCGGATGACCCTGACTGGCCCATATGAGGTCATTGGAAAATATTAAAAGTCAATGCAAATATATATCATCACAATGCATGCAAGCGATACGCCTGCACTGCTTTTACTTTGAAAGATCTCCTAAGGTACCGTTTTTTTCTTACAAACATTTGACTGATGCAGATCGGGAGGATATCTGAAAGTTTGCTGCTAAACTGCTAAAGCAGCAAGGAAAGCTCACACATAAAGGGATGTCAGTAAACCATTCTCTGACGGAGAGTTTATAAAAGAAAGTCTGGTGGACTCTGCAGCGTTTATATGCCCGGAGAAGAAAGGAGCGTTCGTTAATGTGGCCCTTTGGAGGCGAACCGTAACGAGGCGGGTGGAGAGCATCGCCGAAAATCTGGAGCTTCAGCTGCACAACAAAGTGGACAATTTTGACGTTTTCTCCCTGGTTCTGGATGAGAGCTGTGATGTCCGTGACACAGCCCAGTTACTCATCTTTGTACGTGGACTAACAAAAACCTTTGAGATGACGGAGGAGCTGGCAGCTGTGCAGCCAATGAAAGGAACCACGACGGTGAGTGATTTGTTCACTGAGGTAAATACATGCATGAACAAGCTGGGACTAAAATGGGAGAGTTTGGTTGGTGTTACAACTGATGGCTGTCCAAATTTGACAGGGAAAAATGTTGGACTTTTGAAACGGATGCAAGATAAAGTGACTGAAATAAACCCAGAACAGAAACTGATATTTTTTGCATTGTATTATACATCAGGAGGTGCTGTGTAAGTCAGTGCTAAAAATCAACCACGTGACTGATGTTGTAACTAAAGTAGTTAACTTCATCAGGGCAAGAGCATTGAATTACAGACAGTTTGTTGTCTTTGTGGAGGAGATGATAGTGAACATGGTGACCTTGGTTACCAGACAGCTGTCAGATGGATCAGCCTGGACAAGATGCTTAAACGAGTTTGGGATCTGAGAGCAAAGATTCAAGAGTTTTGTGAGAAGAAAGGCAGAGACATCACCAAGCTCTCAGATGCAGACTGTGGATGGCAGACCTTGCTTTTGCTGTTGATGTGACTGCACTAATGAATGAACTAAATACCAAGCTGCAAGGCAACGGCCTCTTTGCACATGAAATGTACAGCCTGGTGATCACTTTTATGAGAAAGCTGAAGTTTCTGTCAAGCCAGTTGGAGGGCAACATTCTCACCCACATGTCCACACTGAAGGAAGTCACACCATCAAAAATATCTACAACTCAATAGGCAGCAATCATAGTTTAAATGAAAAAACAAAGTCTTTCATTAAATAGTTGTGTTCTGTGTTCCACATTTTCATTGTACCATTGTAGTGTTTCATTTACTGTTTTTATTGAGATATATATTGAGCAGAGCTGTAAGTGTACTGGTCCGGCCCTTAACAACCGTCAAAGTTTCTCATGTGGCCCCATATGAAAATTAATTGCCCACCCCTGGCTTAGAATGAGGCCTTTGTATCTCCACTGGTCCTCTTCCACTGAGTCTGCCATGTTGCACCACCATGTTTCTGCAGTGGCCCAGAAAGGATAAACCAAATGTTGGCTCTAGAGAGGATCTTTTGTGTTTCTACATTGAAACAATAATCAACATAGCTTCTCCTACATCTCCTCATTTAGTCGGTTGCAATCTGCATCCCCACCACTAGATGCCACTAAATCATCTAACCTTTTCACCAGTAGGACAAACTTTCCCATTTGTTTGCATCTTACACTTTGCCACAGGCGAAACACATCACTAGCTGAACATTTTCTTATAGATGGACGCTACAATTCACCAATGTTCCCTAAACACTGCAGGCTGTGGTAGCTGCTGTTTGATGGCTGCGGTGCTCAGACAGGTGTGACCCTGAACAGAGTTAAACTAGAGCGGTCTAACTGCAGATTTGTCCAAGATATGACCGAGGGACTTTTTTTTTTCTGCATGTGCTGTTTTCTATGAGTGGAAAAACAGCGCATGTACACGACCGTTCAAAAGTTTGGAGTCACTTAGAAATGTCCTTATGTTTGAAAGAAATCTAGTGTAGACGTTGTTAATGTGGTAAATGACTATTCTAGCTGGAAACGGCTGATTTTTAATGGAATATCTCCATAGGGGTACAGAGGAACATTTCCAGCAACCATCACTCCTGTGTTCTAATGCTACATTGTGTTAGCTAATGGTGTTGAAAGGCTCATTGATGATTAGGAAACCCTTATGCAATTGAACAAATTGACCACATTTTTCAGTGTGAATACAGCAGTCTTACTGTCCACCACTGTGGTTAATATAGAAGCACCATATGCCAGTAAGAGCGAAACAAATACAGCTTAATGATCAATATGACCACTTGGATTTGTAACTCTCAAAACACTCTCAAAAAGAGGTCGCATGTCTGGAGCCCAGCACTAAATCCTGCACACCGGTCCTTTCCCACTTTACCCACTGAATATCATGTCACATTGTGGGTGCTCAGCGTTGTAAACAAACTCTATGTGCTCCATTCTCACTCACCTCTTCTTCCTGGTCACGATCAGCACATCATTGAAGAGATACAGGTAGTAGCTTCGGTTGGTGAAAGCCCTCCAGATGCTGAGCTCTTCAGCGGCGATAGCGAGCTCTCCATGCTTCTTCAGCCACCGTGAGGACGACACCAGCGGAAAAGGCTGTGAAGATTTATCAGCCCAGATTAGCAAACCGGAATAATGGGTTTTACTACATCTGCATTACGACTAAATTCTTTCTTGAATGCATCTGAGCAGAAACATGAGGTCAGCTCATACCTTGATTTTACCAAAATCCATTTGTTTCTGAATAGTGTACATCTGCTCTGTCCTCTCCATCCGCCTGGCTCCATCATTGCAGCTGGAGACTAACTGAGAATATAACCGTAACAATAATGATCATGGAAACCTTAAAGACACATGGTGCACATTCGAATGATGAATTTATTCTACATCCAGCTGGACTGTCCTCAGCATCTATACCTTGCTGATGGCTTGCAGTGCCCAAACTGCAGCGAAGTGCTCCGCCTTGTCCTGTGGAGTTTTCTGGCAGATTGTCTGAGGAGAAAACGGCCGTATGAAAATCTGCAAATCAACATTATTCACGACCTTAAATCACATTGATCTCAGTCTGGTGTTCCTGAATTAATAAGTTGGTGCATTTAGTCACAAATGCAGAGTTATAGTTGCACAGATTACCGCACATTTCTGATCCATTTTTAAAAAATCCTGTACGTCATATTCCTGTGTCAGGAATCGTCCTCAGACCTCCAGGGACCTTAAAAATGAGTGGACACTGTGGAGAAATGGGACTTGTTGGGCAAGGACAGTTGGAAAGCGACTTGTTGAAGCTGGTCTGAAGTCCCACAGGACAGGAAGAAGCTCTTCATCAAGGAAAGGCAGAGGAAAGCTGGTTACTCTTTGCAGGGATCACAAGGATTGGACTGTTGATGATTGGACTAAGGTTCTCTTCAGGGATGAATCCAGTTTTCAGTTGATGTCCATCCAGCCAACTTACTGGTTAGGAGGAAGCCTGGAGAAGCTACAAACCAGACTGTCTGCCCCTACAGTAAAACATGGGGGTGGATCAGGGACCATCTGGGGTAGTTTCAGTCTGGGTGGAACAGGGCAGATGAACCAGGTCATGTCTGGGGCTACTCTAGAAAACAGTCTTCTTCCATCAGGAATGCCATAGATACTGATGGAAGAACTAAAGGGATTTTGGTTATTATCAAGAAAATCATGGAAAATGTCAGATATCGGCTCTGAAACTAAACTCTAATGAGCTATTTTTGTTGTTCTCATTATATTTGTCCAAACAAATGTACCTTTAGTGGTACCAGGTATTAAAATGAACAAGAAATTGAAGAAAACAAGGGTGGTTTGATCATTTTTTCTATGATATGATGAGATATGATCAGAGAAGGTAACCCCCGGAACACCAAACCTACTGTTAAGCATGGTGGTGGCAGTATTATGCTCTGGGACTGTTTTTGCTGGAAGCAGAACTCGTCTTTTACATCAAGTAAACTGAATAATGAAGAAGGAAGATTACCTCCACATTATTCAGGAAAAATAAAATCTACAGCCAGAATGTTGGGTCTTGGATGCACTTTGGTGTTCCAATAAGATAATGACCCCAAACACACATCAAAAGTGCTAAAGGAATGGCTAAATCAGGCTACGATTAAGGTTTTAGACTGGTATCCCCAAATCCTGTTTCATACACTATAGAGAACCTGTGGATTGTGCTGAAAGCCAACAAATTTAGTTGAACTGCACCAACTCTGTCAAGAGGGCTGGCTTCTGGATGGCTAATAAAGGCACTTATTTAAGGTGAAAATGGCCAAGGGACATTTATGTATTTATGTATATTTTTGACCCAACAGGTTTTGTCATATTTCAAGAATACCTGAAATAAATTCATGAAAAAAACAAAATCAATAATTTTTTATGACGTGTTTCAATGATTTCATCAGGTAAATAATAACCTTTATAACTGTACAAACTACAGCACATGAGACCACAGTGGGATGATTTTAGGGTCTGCTTTGTGTGTTCAAAATAAATAAAACATACTCCCCCAGCTGTCGTGATTAGGCTTTATTTATTTTTTTGGAGGTTGAAGTCGAGAGCTGCTCATTTAGGAAGATAAAAGTGAAACTCACGTCCAGCAGAAGTGGTAGTCTGGTGACTCGCTGCATGGGAAGGATGAGGAAGGAGATCATGGGGAGACCTCCGCATTCACTGCTGCCTTCAATTTGCTTCAGGGCCTCTTTGAATGCCGTGTTACTGGTCCTGTTTGGACATAAACAGACAGAAGTTCAGCTCATCCTGTTGTGTTACTGGAGAACATCAACAGATCTGTTTCTGCTACTCACAGCAGCTTCTGCAGCGTCCTCTGCTGGAAGGTCTCGTTGGAGCAGTAGACGATGTAGGGCTCGAAGTGGCGGGCGGCGTGGATCTGGACGATGTCGCTGATGTCCCGGATCAGTGGGTTGTCAGAGTGACGCCGTTCAAGGTCCTCAAAAAATCTGGAAATGGATTGACAGGGGGAGGTTAGAAAAGACGTGAAAGGATTGTGTTCTCCTGTTTACATACAGTGAAGTGAGGACAAAGATTCTGATAACTTCTAGATTTTAATTTCAGTGTACTGGTGTGTGAACAGTAGATTTACGGCTTTTATTTTGACATTCTGAGAGAGATAAGACAATGGAAGAATAACTAGAAACTTGTCACCTTGGGGTTATATTAATCTGACTAATTTCTGATTAATCTATTTCAACACAACAGTGCTGAAACTTGTAATTTGTGTCAGTGAAAGAAAATATTTCCAAGTTTGTATATTTCCATGTACACAACCATTCAAAAGTTTGGGGTCACCCAGACAATTTCATGGTTTCCATGAAAACTCCCACTTTTCTCCATGTGCTAACATAACTGCACAAGGGTTTTCTAATCATCAATGAGCCTTTCAACACCATTAGCTAACACAATGTAGCATTAGAACACAGGAGTGATGGTTGCTGGAAATGTTCCTCTGTACCTCTATGGAGATATTCCATTAAAAATCAGCTGTTTCCAGCTACAATAGTCATTTACCACATTAACAATGTCTACACTGGATTTATCATTCATTTAATGTTATCTTCATTGGAAAAAACTGCTTTTCTTTTAGAAAAAACAAGGACATTTCTAAGTGACCCCAAAGTTTTGAATGGCAGTATATTGAAATGTTATAAACAAACCAACAAACAATCCTAAAAGCACACAAGCGGATCACGTCATGCTCTGATTACACTAAAATACCAAACATATGAACTGATTTATTTTTGCAGTTTAATCCATTTGATCCCTTCTGCTGCAGCTTTGTAAAATCCTTTCTCTTTCTTCCATCTTCAGCATGACGAATGACTTTCAACCTTGCCCCTTACAAAGCGCCTTTTAAACACAAAAAAGGAGTAAGATGACACCTAAAAACCAGCCCAACCCTGGAAACAACTGCAGGACCCAGATTCACACACAGATACTGCAGGTCAGACATGTCTTACAGCAGTTTCACACTCTGACCTGCAGCTTCATCGATCCTGTTTTACTTGGAAACAGAACAAGCAGATCTCTCGCTGCTAAAACTTGATCTATTTTCATTCACAATAAAGTAGTTTGGAATAAACAGGGAGCGCTTTCAAACATATTATCATCTTAAAAGGACCGGGAATACCACTGAGAGCAGCAGAACCAGTTTGGCAAGCGAGTCTTAACATGTTCATGGAGCCTACAGGATAGTAAAGACATGCTAAGGGCAAATACTCTCCCTGAAAGCTTCAATCAAACTGTTTCCCTTCTGAAGCCACATCTCAGTGGGGATTCACTGCAACTGCATGATGTAAAAACACAGAGTGCAGCTCTGTTTAAAATCTGCAAAGCACAGTAGACTCCATATGTCTACTGGATCAATATAGAATTGACCTTTTTCTAACATAGTTGACATTTTTGCTGTTTTCAGGCCTAAAATCAACATTAAGAGAGGTTAGAGGGGCGTTTTTGTAATGGGTAACTTGGTTGAAAGTGATTTCTCGGACAGAGATAGAATTTGTTATTTTGTGTCACAAAATAACACAAATGACCACAGAAACACACAAAATGTCTCAATGAGACACATAAGTAGCAAAAAAAGATACAAAATGACCACGAACAGACTGATAATGACCAAAAATGACCACAGGGAGACACAAAATGACCACAAAACACCTAAAATGACCACAAACAGATTGAAAACCACCACAAAGGGGCGCAAAATGACCACAAAAATACCTAAAATGCCCACAAAACTGACTGAAAAATGACCAAAAAAGAAACAAAATGAGCACAAAAACAGACAAAACAACCACAAAAAGACACAACATGACCACAGAAACGCACAAAATGACAAAAAATGACACAAAGTGACCACAGAAAAACACAATATGACTCAGTGAGACAGATAATTATCATATAAAGACACAAAATGATGAGAGACACACAAAATAACTACAAAAAAATGCAAAATGACCACAAAAACACCTAAAATTACCAGAAATAGACTGAAAATGGCCACAAAAGACACAAAATGACCACAAAATGGACTGAAAATGACCAAAATAGAAACAAAATGAGCAGGTCATGTGATCTGGAATGAACACACTTCCTTGTGAGGTGTTTTTGTAATGGGGAACTTAGCTGAAAATGATTTCTTGGACACAGATACAGTTTGTTAATTTCCATATAAAATTTGATATATTGCCAAAAAAGAAATATCTGTCATGATTATCTCAACTTAATAAAAAGAACACAATCAACACAATTCTAATTAAATAATGTAGCTATAATAAGAATGTATGCTAGATATATCCCATGGACTTCAAAGGTCCCCAGTTATAGACTGATCCTACTGCTGTGCTTCACACACTGATGAGATGTTTTCATCTCCGAGGCAGGGAGTGTTGCTCTGACCGTTTGCTGACGTCGTGGATGACGGAGATGTTGGAGAAGAGGTGATGGTGCTCTGTGGTCGTCATGGTTTTCCTCAACACGTCGCTCTTCTCGAAGTGACGCACCAGGATGCCCAGGCTGTGAAGGTACGAATGCTCCGAGGTGATGATCTCAAAAATGGCCTGCGGAAGGATCGCAAACACAAGGAGACATTTCAACACTAGGTGCTACTGAGTTATCCTGTGATGACACCTTAAATGGACTTTTTTTCACTTTGATTCTCCTTTTCTCTTTTCCTCTGTGTGATGCAGGGATGTCCTACATTTCCCAGAATTCCTTTTGTGGGTTTTATGCAGGTCAGCACAGAACAGTGTGCAACAGCACCCAGGTTGGCTGAGATTAGCTCAAAATGTAGTCAGCTGTATATGAATTTTTGTTACTAGTTTTGTAATCTACAATTTTAAAATGTAATCAGATGTGTAACTCTTCGATTATTCAAAATGAAACACTGAAACTACAGCATCTTGTACTAAAAGATGTATGCAGTCATGCTATTTAAAGTCTAGTCCTGGTAAAGCTCTTGTATGTGGGGCAACTTTAATTACTGCTCAAATCTAGAGGAATAAAGCATTTTAGCTCATCTCAGCTGTCTCAAAACTTCAGGGAAATGCTTTCGTTTTCCTTAGAAAAGTCACCGTACACAGCTGTAGCATTGAGACTAACTCCACGTGATGATTGAAGGTACAAAAGAGCAACACAAGCAGCTGCTCAGGAGTGTGCTGGAGTGTGATTACTCTGGCAGGGTGCGGCTTTGTTCAGGGTGGACCTTTGGTGTTGACACAGCATCTCAGACTGTTAGCGAGGAAACAAGACAAAAGGGGAAATCCACCCTCAGACGGACTTACACTGAACAGACAGTATCAGTCTGCGATGCTTATTTGCTCTTTCTAATCAAATAAACCGCCTCTGTTGTTGTGCTGATATTAATGGAAGCCGTTTGATCTGCTTCTGAGAAAACATTTGAGAATTCATTTGAGTTTCTTGCCAGATGTGCTGGCAACTGGAAGATCACAAAATCATAAACCTTGTTCAACATGCAGGGTTGGAATTATGGGAAATGTAGTATCGTGTTTTTCCAGTTCCTAATGCTAATAGCCTCTCACATTAATTCTGACCATCCTTTTTAAAAACACTGTTATGTAAGGCTCCTGACCTGACGTAAGTGCAGCACTAGATCCACCGGTGCACAATAAAAAAACTATTAATGATTCCTGCTATGAGCTTTTATCACCACTTTTATTGTATCCACATGCTAATGCTGGGTTTTTTTCTCTCCAGCTGAGTGCCAGAACCAAAGAAAGATGATATAACCAGAAACCAAACAGCACCAATGAGCTCAGTTCCACCGATTCTTAAGCAGATAGAAACTTTTTGTTTTGAAAGTGGCTCAGTTTCAGTCCAATACAGTTGTTTTTGTCAAATTCAGAGAATCTCTCCACACCGTTTGCTCTGTGTTCTGATGTTCACCCACCGTCCAAGTCTACAAGCACCTTAAAAACTGTGATGGACAGAACACACTCTTACACTAATGACACTGTGCTGCTTTTTTAATCTATAGTTCTTATAGTTTTGACTTTCCCCGTACCGGGACTTACAACAGCATTTCGTTTCTATGTATGCAAGGACACAATTAATGCCAATAAACACATCTTTAATCTTCTTCCTTGAGCACATTCAGTGCAGTGGAAAATGCAGTAAAGGAGGATTCAGTAGGAGGGAGAGTTAGCAGAGTAATTCTGGCACCTCCTAACTGTCTTTTCTGCAGAATCAAACGCTGCACCTTTCAGAGCCAATTTCTGGTTTAAAAAATCAAAAACCTGTCAATGCACTTATCTTTTTTTCTTTCTCAGGGCTCATTACAGTGCATGTGTTGCACGATGATGCAAACAGTGAGAGCAGAAAGAAGTCTTTGTGTGTTCATTATTTATCACTGAGAAATGTTAAGCCTCTGAGCTGATTCCTGTAAGGCGTTAAAGCGAGTGGCATTAGCTTGCAGGACATTTCTGTGTGCATATTTGGATGCATGTCATGCAGAAGTGCACAAACATACGTACCTCTTGTCTCTTCCTCTCCTGAGGTGTGATCATTGTCAGAATCCCCGTGTCCTTCACCTTTGGGAGAGATGAAAACAACGATGAAGTCCTTCTACATCTGAAATAAAGACTGCCTTTGTAGATGTTCTGACATTAAGAGAAACTTTTATTATTCATCGTTTTAACCAAAATGAGAGTTAAAGGTCAAGAAGGGACAATATTTGATCAGAACAGTATTCTACATTAAAGGAAAAGATGACAGACAGATTCCTACACATGTACTCTAGTTTAATTATAGACTAAATGAAGAATATGTCTTTACAAGACTCTCTGTCTGCACATGATTTATTCCTCTCCTTGCACTTGGAGTAGTTTTATGTTTACTTTAGTTTAATGCTGACCTTTGCTTTATGTCTACCTTAGTTATATTTCCTTTATCCAAGTTCTATCTATCTGTCTGTCTGTCTGTCTGTCTGTCTGTCTGTCTGTCTGTCTGTCTGTCTGTCTGTCTGTCTGTCTGTCTGTCTGTCTGTCTATCTATCTATCTATCTATCTATCTATCTATCTATCTATCTATCTATCTATCTATCTATCTATCTATCTATCTATCTATCTATCTATCTATCTAGTCTACCTAGTCTACCTAGTCTACCTGTGGCAGCTGGCTCCAGGTGAGCTGTGCTGGCCGGTAGCTCTTCACCACGATGCCCTGGTCCTCCACGGGGGGCTCCACCACCACGAAGTCATCCAGCAGCTCGTCCTGGTTGGTGGACTGCAGCCCTCGTTCACGGACGTCCTGGTAGAGGCGTGGCGTGGCTGAGGACCAGCAGACATCATTTCAGTTTCATCCCTCAGCATGTAAAAGTTAAACATTTCTCTCAGATCGAGCCCATATATATGCAGGATTCTTCTGTTATTTGCTCATTAATCTGCACTAAAAAGAAGTAAGTACAGACATTCAAAATGCTGAAACTCACACTTGGGATTTGTCAACATGATACGAGGGAACATTTGAGAACTATGGTGTGGGAGGTGAGAACGCATCTGTTTGGTACAAAGCTGAAGAGTGAGTTAAGTCAATGTGGCTTTGTTCCTGGACTGTTTATTTCCTGGAAAGCACCAAATTATGAAAGGCAACAGTTTTGATTGACAGCATATTAATCTGATTGTGATTCTCCCACAACTTGAATGTCACATTTTTTGAGAAATGATCAAAATATTTCCTTCCAGGACCAAACAGATGCATAAATGTGTTAATTTCATTCTCCATAATTCATCCTAACATCATCAGCAGCTGCTGCCTCAGTTAGATATCAGCTCTAGAAAACAGACACTTCTTGATTAATTAAAACTGGAAAATTACAAGCTTTTACCACACTTTTCAAAAAGGAGAAGTGGCACAAGTATTCATCTTCAGCTGATATTTAACATGCTGAGTGCATACAGCGGGAAGGATTTCCTGTTTCTTCTTCTCCTGCTGCCTCCAGCTATCCTTTCTATGGCGTGACGCTGAAATCACAGCATCCACACATCAAATCCAGCTTTCTGTGAACGTTTCATTCCACTACTCAGGTTTTCTACAAGAAGCAACTCCTTTGCAATGTAATAAGGAAAGATATTGTCGTTGTTGCTTCCCAGCTATTTGTAGTACAGATTTAGAGAAGGAGACGGAGTGACACATCAGTGAACATACCATCTTTGAACGATCCACGTTGGTTTTGGTTCCTCTTTCTGCCCAAGGTTCTCTAGAAAGGAGACAGCAGTGAGATTATTACTGCAGGAATCAACTGGAACTTCATTTTTCTCATTCTGTCTTCAGCTCTGCCACTTTTTTTTCAATCCTTAAACGTGTAATTTTTAACTCTAGTGTGGTAAAAACCCTACAGAGACTTCCTCAATGCTCGTCTGGAGGGCAGCTGAGGAAATATGCCATCATCTATGACTAAAGGAGGATTTGACAAAGGTCATAGCCAACGCTGATGGCTGTGACTTATGAAACGGACATCAGGGCTGAATCTAACTTTAGCTTTTTTCAGCCACTTTAGCAGCAGCATCAGACTGAAACACCTCAACAGAGAGTCAAGGTTCTGGTGCATGAAAGTTTGAAGAAATGTCAAGCTCCTGGATCAGGAGTGTCAAACTTATCTTAGTCCAGGTTCCACATTCAGCCCAGTCTGATCTCCAGTGGACCAGACCAGTAAAATCACAGCATAATAACCGATAAATAACCACGACTCCTAATTTTTCCTCTGTTTTAGTGCAAAAATGTTCACATTTAAGGAATTATCTTTTTACAAAACATCATGAACAACCTGAAATTTCTCAAGAAAAATAAGTTCAATTTCAACAACATTCAGCCTCAGTTTATCATTTCCACATTACAACTTCCAGATCACAGAGTGTCGACAAAGGAACACAACATTTAGTCATCTGGAACTGAACCATAGAGGATTTTACGTGATGATCAAAACAACAAAAGTCAGACAAAAAAAGAGAAAAAACAACAAGTTTGCAAATATTGCAAAAATGAGGCACAAAACTACAAAAACAAGAAACAAAATGACAAAAAATGAGACAAATGACATGAAACCAAACAAAAAATGAGACAAAAAAGTTAGAAATTGACAAAAAAAATTGACAAATGACAAAAATGAGATAAAAAAGACAAAAGCGTGAAACAAAATGACAAAAACGCTACACAAAACACGAATAAAGCAAAACACAAAATGACAAAATTAGACAAAAGACACAATGGAGACAAAAAGGAAACACAAAACAAAAAAAACGTGAAACAAAACGACAAAAACCAGACAAGAAAAGACAAAAAAAACAACAAAAGACAGAATTTCCACAAACGAGACACAAAATGACAAAAGCAAGAAACAAAATGACACGAAACAAGACAAACGACAAGTCAGACAAACAAAAGACAAAAAAACAAGGCAAAATATTACAAAAACGAGACACAAGACGACAAAAGAACAATGAGCAATGTAGTATTTTACTTTCTGATCCAAACAACTTGTCATGGTCTAGAAATTATTTTAAATTTATAGTTTTACTAATTTACAATCTGCAGTTAATGTCTTCTCTGGAATTTTTACACTTTGAAGGCCGGATTGGACCCTCTGGAGGACCGCTTTTGGCCCACGGGCCGCATGTTGGACACTCCTGTCCTAGATCTCAAAAGAAATGATTTTAATGCAGGACTATTTCAGATAGAGCTGTGTTATCTTTGCATTCTTACATCTGAATGACTTTGATTTTCTAATAACTGGAAGAGTCCATCAGTACCTTGCGTCCTGGGCTGCGAGCTGGACCAGGACTGGGAGCTCTGTCCTCTCTGACAGGTTTCAGAGTGGATTTGGGTCCCGGTCCTTCGGTCATGGCTTCGATATCCAGGCTGGTCACCGCGGCTCTGTACGACTTGTTCCTGCGGTTCCTCCTCAAAGCGAAGCCGTCTCCGTCGCTGTCGTAGTCCTCCCAGGACAGATCCGGGCCCTGCGTGGAGTGCCGGGTCCGGCCTCGGCTCCCGCTGCTGGAGTGCTCCAGCCCCAGCGGGAACGTCACCACCGTGGTGTGGTGTCGGTTCTTGGGCCGGCTGGACGCTGCTAAGTTCTTGGGGATGAGCTGGTGAGAGCCGAGCTTCATGGCCGCTGGACTCTGGGTGCTCAGAACCACCTGCTGGGGCACCACCATGCTGTCCACTGCATCCTCCAGTGGTGGAGATGTGTCAAGCTGGGGTGTGGGTGGGCTCTGGGGTTGGTAGTCTTCATCCCCCGGCTCAGATATGTGGAGTTCTGTGGAGAAGTGACTCTCCAGGATTAGATTGGCTCGGCCGGCCGACATGGTGTCCTCCTGTGGGGGTCTCCTCAGCACCTACAGCATCGAAGGAACTGGAGACGAGAGAAAAAACATCATCAAGGACAGTTCAAAACAGAGGTGTCAAACATGTGGCCCACGGGCCAAAAGTGACCCTCCAGAGGGTCCAATCCGGCCCTCAAAGTGTAAAAATTCCGGAGAAGACATTAACTGCAGATTGTAAATTAGTAAAACTATAAATTTAAAATCATTTCTAGACCATGACAAGTTGTTTGGATCAGACAGTAAAATACTAGATTGTTCATTGTTCTTTTGTCATTTTGTGTCTCATTTTTGTAATATTTTGTCTTGTTTTTGTTATGTCTTTCTGTTTGTCTGACTTTAGTCGTTTGTCCCATGTTTTTGTCTTTTTGTTTCTGTTTTTTTTCCCCTTTTTGTTTCGCTTGTTTCATTTTTGTCATTTTGCATTTTGCTTTATTTGTTGTTTTGTGTAGCATTTTTGGCACTGTGTTCCATGCTTTTAACATTTTTTGTCTCGTTTTTGTCGTTTATCCATTTTTTTGTTGCTTTCTAATTTGTCCGCTATTAACACAAAAGTACATAAATTTGACCGGTAACAAACGATTTTTATGCATGTTACTTATTAGAAATATTACAGCATGTTTCCTTTACCAGTGCAACAATATGTACATTTAATTGGGAAAAACTGGATTTTTTTCGAGAATTAAATGCAAGAATTACAGCATTGTTCTACATATTACGGCATTTTTCCATTAAAAACTGAGCAGGAGTTGAGAAATTTATTTTTTCAAGAGAAAAACCCTAAAAAACACATTTTTCTCCTGATCAACCTGTTTAGGATGAGTCAGTGTTAAATAAACTTCATCAACCTGTTTTAGAGTTTGCAGATTTTTACCATCATAGCTTGACAGTTTTTCACTGTAAAACGTACAAACAGTTTTTACAGTGTCTGGTAGGTGCTACAGGGGCATCAAATCTAGAACCAGATGACTCAAGAACAGTCAGAACCATCCTGAACTCTCACATGCATTGAAATCTAAATCCAACACTCTGCAGTGCAATTTACTGGTGCAATATTGAATGGATGTGGGCTGTTTATCGTGCAGTATTTATGTGTTTGCAGCTCTTTGTGTCGTTACAGTAAAGGCATTCCATTCTTTTCTATTCTGTTCTAAAAGTTCAGCTTAGCAGGGAGAAATGAGTTCTATCTAGAGGCAGGAAACTTATGTGATGAAAGTCTGGCGCTCGGCGACCCACAGTGGAGCTCAGACCTGGGATCCCACTCGCTCGTGTCTTTAAACTCACAACGAGGGATTCGACCCGTGACTCACCGCTCACTCCTACACCACACTTGCCCACACAAAAATCACAGCAACAGACCTGTAAATCTGTGCTGCCCGGAAAACTACACAAAATCCCAGTCAAGAGTGGACCAACACACGACCAGAATCAGAATCAGAATCAGAATGCCTTCTATTGCCACTGTATTTAAATAAAAATGAAACTGGAGCACTGTTATTATAAATGTATAATATAGTCATGTTTCATTTAACACATTCAATAGAATCACAATAAAGACACACAATCAGTCACACATACTACTACTACTACTACTACTACTACTACTACTACTACTACTAATGATAATAATAATAATAATAATAATAATAATAATAATAATAATAATAATAATAATAATAACAAAGCACTGTGTATTCATACTACATCCTACAAAAAACAAAACAAAACAATGAATAATCGAGTATTTTATTTTATGACCCAAACAACTTGTCATGGTCCAGAAATTATTTTAAATTTATAGTTTTACTAATTTACAATCTGCAGTTAATGTCTTGTCTGGAATTTTTCCACATTGAGGGCCGGATTGGACCCTCTGGAAGACCGCTTTTGGCCCACGGGCCGCATGTTGGACGCCCCTGATTTAAACCATTTAATACTGAGTTTGCTTTGGGATAAAATCTGTTCCTGAATCTGGTAGTTTTCAAACACTTATAGCGCTTCCACCACGTTATTACTCTTATTACTATCATACTAAACATGTTACTATGCATATATTAAACTTGTATAAACTTGCTGTTATTTCCTTGCAAGAAAAAGTTCCTCCTCCATTCATATTTGTAAGAAAAATCTCATGTTTTCATTGGCTTCCAGTAGTTCTTAATGGCCCTATTTCTCAGTATTTTTTTTAAAAATCGAGGATAGCTTCCTATCCTGTTTTCCTTGTTCTATTTTTTCATACAAATTTATTCTCCTACTTATGTTGCTGGCTGACATGTGCACAACGGCTTGTTTTTAAACGTGCCACTTCAATAAACTCGCTTTGATTCACAACAGAGAATAAGAAATATAGAAATAACTTGTAAACGCAGCTGTAACTTTCACAATAAAATCAATTATTTGACTTTCTGTCCTGGAGTTTCAGTCCCAGGCTGGATTTCCAATAACTTCTCCGCCTGGGAGACGGATTAGGGTGGGAGAAAAACATGTCCGCCTCGCATTCCCACGGATCACAAGAGCGAGGTGACACGCAGTTCACGGAACACGGCAGCTCTTACCTGTCCAGGTGAGTCTCCAGCAGCAGCAGGTTGGGGCTCTCTCTGGTACCGGGGCTCGGTTCTGCTGGTTCTGCTGGTTCTGCTGGTTCTGTAGAGAGCAGCAGCTGTAGTCCTCCGCTGCTCCTGTCACATATTTCTCCTTCACTCGCCCACTTCCTCCTCAGCACCCATTAAAACCGAGCTGCCTACGTCACTACAGGTGATCGAGCGTCAGTCAGTCATCGATAAGTGATCGTTTAACCTGACAGTTAAAGAAGCAGCTTCTCGTAGGGAGGTGGTGTCACGTTTAGGAGTTCACATTCAACAGCTGAGATGAAGTCCAGGCTTCATATAATCCCCGGAAAGTTTTCAAAATAAAACCCCAGGTAGAGTTTTAACTCACTGATAATCATTCTGGAGAAGCAGATGTGCTGCTCTCATTTACTCCATCTTCTGTAGATGCACTTTTTTTGGCTGTTTTTGTTGTTGTTGTTGACGTTTTATCCTGACAGGTAACAAATAACTCTTTGTCGCCCTCTCGTGACCAATAGGAGAAATTGTAGCCATCTAAGAATTATGCTATGGAGCCACAAGTGACCATTTGAAATATTTGTATTTGGAAAAGGGGGAAACTATCTAGTGAAAAAAATAAAACACAGACACGAAAAATTAATCTGTTTTGTTTGGACATTTTTTTGTTTTAATGTGCTTTTCAGTGACGGCCTTTGACTGATATCAAGACAAACAGGCAAAAAAAAAAAAAAAAGTTCCAAATAATTTCTTCATTTCATCCAATATAGTAAACTTGCTCGAAAAAACTAAAAAATATGCAGAAATTATTTGAGTCTGACATCGTGTACTGGGAAAGAAGAGCAACAGCAGAAAAGCCTCTGTAGAAAAGTCAGTTTTGATGATATTTTTCATAAATTTTCACTTCCATATTGACTGAAATGTACTGAACTATTAGATCTGCTGGTCACATCATTGTAGGGCTGCAGTTAGTGCTTATTTTTCTTTTTCAATTCATATGTCAGTTATTTTCTCAATTAATCCATTTGCATATAGAATGTCAAAGAAGTGAAAAATGCTAAAATGCATTAAAACTGCTTGTTTTAGTCGCAGAACAGTCCAAAGATATTCAGTTTAGAATCATTTCTTTTGAGGAAAAGCAGATATTTGAGAAGATGCAACCAGATAATTTCGGATATTTTTGCTTGAAGTGATGATTTGATTATCAGAATATCTTGTGTTACTGTCAGTTATCAAATCAATGAATTGCTGCAGGAATAAACTGTTCTGTTTTCCACCCAATAACTATAATAAATCTTCTATTTGATTTGATAACTGACAGGTAATAAATTACTCCTGGTGTCTGTTGTGTGACTAATAGGAGACGTTACATTCATTACTAAATAATCTGGAAGCCCATAACAGTCATAGTTGTATAGTTTTGAATCAAAAAGTAAAAAAAAAAAAAAAAAAGAAAAATGCCGTTGAAAACAACAACTGAACTGAAAAAAATCACCATTAAAACTGAAATATTAGAATTTAAGAAAAAAAAAAGAAATATTTGGAGCAAAACCATCAGAAAAATAAAACAGACATGAAAAATTATTTTATTTATTTTGACTTGTTATTTTGATGTGTTTTCAATGATAGTCTTCTGTTTTTTCCTACAGTGTTTTTTTAAATCATTTGTTTTTGGTTACAAATAGCTCCTGGTCGCGCTTTATTGACCAATAGCAGACAGTTGTGTAGTTTTGTGTCAAAAAAGAGGAAAAAATAGGAAAAAATGGCGTTGAAAACAAAAACTAAATTGAAAAATAAACCATTGAAACGGAAACATTTGTATTTTTAAAAAATAATTAAATATTTTTAAACTAAACAGACAGAAAAATAAAACACAATAAAAATAATTTAATGTTATTTTGACATTTTTAATATTTTTGATGTGTTATTCAGTGATATTCTTCTGTGTTTATACCTTTTATTTTTATAGTATTTTTTTTTTATTTTTAGTTTTTTTTTCTATAACAAACTAAACTGACACTGTTGTGGCTCCATACATTTTTTACGTTTTGACGCTGCGTCAAAAAACAAACATTACGTCACCTGGCGAACCGGCGCGCGCGTGCACACAGGTTGAAATGAGGTGAGTTTGACCCGCGCGCTCAGGTGCGGAAGACAAAAAAAGGAGGGAAACGTGAACGTGTGTTTGTCTGAATTCACTGAATTACAGACACAAGTTTGTGTTTGGAACAAGAACTAAGGAGGAAAACCGCGTCTTGGAAACACGTCAGGTGTGTTTTAACCTCTTTATGTACAGGTGGTGGTTCAACAGGTAACTTGTTGCAGGCAATAGGTGATATGTAGAAATGTAGTTTAGGTTTGTTTGGCGTTTCTCCGCCTAAGTACGTAGCTCTAAATTAGATTCGTTTAGATTCAACTTTATTGTCATTGTGCTAGTAATTAGTACAAATACTACGACAACGGAATAAAGTATCTGTCCTTAAGGGCAAAGATGCGGTAAAGTGCATTATATGGTGTAAAAACGGAATAAACAGTATGGACGAGTGGTATATGGACACTCTTTGTATACAAATATATCAGCTGTAAAGGAAGAAAAATGCACAGTAGGGATATGAACTGTATAAACGGTGTATCTGCAGTATTTGTTGTCCATAGTATGAACGCTATCAGCAATATAAACAGACTTAGTGAGGTCTAAGTTTCATGCAAAATACACTAAATAGAAATATAGAAGGAGCATGCAAATAACTTTATTTTCTGACACAAAGAAGTTAAAAACATTGTATTGTTATAGTTGAAGGTTGAATTTAACCAACTCTGCACCAAAAGTTTTTGAGCTGACCACTGGGTTAATCCAGACCGTTTGCAGTGTGCTGTAAACAGATGTGGATTAAACGGACGTTGGCACAATGGATGCTGATATATCAGGTAGTCATAGTCAGGCACTTGAATATCCTCAACTCCACCATTTGTTTTAGTTCATACACACTTATTCCTCTACAACATGGGAGTCAAACATGAGGCCCGCGGGCCAAGAGCGGCCCTCCAGAGGGTCCAATCCGGCCCTCAAAGTGTAAAAATTCCAGAGAAGACATTAACTGCAGATTATAAATTAGTAAAACTAGAAATTTAAAATCATTTCTAGACCATGACAAGTTGTTTGGATCAGAAAGTAGTATATTGCTCATGGTTCTTTTGTCATTTTGTGTCTCATTTTTGCAATATTTTGTCTTGTTTTTGTCTGTTTTTTTGTCTGACTTTTGTTGTTTGTCTCACGTTTTTGTCGTCCTGTGTTTCCTTTTTGTCTCACTTGTGTTGTTTGGCTTTTTTAGTCATTTTGTTTCTCGCTTTCGTCATTTTTTTGTCTCGTTTTTGTCATTTGTGTAATTTATTTTGTCTCGTTTTTGTCGTTTTGTCTTTTTTGTCTCGCTTGTGTCATTTGTCCATTTTTCGTGGCTTTGTTACTTTTTTGTCCAATTTTTTGTCTTTTTTTGTTTTGTTTTGTGTAGTTTGTCTCATTTTTTGTTGTTTAGTGTCTTGTTTTTGTCATTTTGCGAGTAATATTTTGTCCTGTTTTTGTTGTATTTTGGCTTTTTTTGTCGGACTTTTGTCATTTTGATCATACACTAAAATCCTCTGTGGTTTAGTTCCAGATGACTAAATGTTGTGTTCCTTTGTAGACACTCTGTGATCTGGAAGTTGTGATGTGGAAATGATAAACTGAGGCATAATATTGTTGAAACCTAATTAAAAAAAAAAAAAAAAAATACATTTGAGGTTGTTTATAATATTTTGTAAAAAGATAGTTCATTAAATGTGATCGTTTTCAGAACAAACTTTTTTGCACTAAAACAAAGGAACCATTAGGAGTTGTGGTTATTTATAGGTTATTATGCTGTGGTTTTACTGGTCCGGTCCACTGGAGATCAGACTGGACTGAATGTGGAACCTGGACTAACATTAGTTTGACACTCCTGCTCTACAACATAAAGTGTAAATTGAATTAAATCAAATACGGCACGTGGATTTTCTGTTTTTGCTCAGTAAACCCATTAACTTAGTCATGTAGCCCAGAAGTTTTGCTCATTTTGTTCCTCTCCATGCAGTAATGTTTGAAAGGGATTTACATGGTTTCAGTGTTTCAATAACCTTCCCCAAATTTCAGCGTTTTTCTTTAAAGGAATTCTTCTGAAGCAGCAAAAAGCAAATAAATTAAAAACAAAGAACTGTAGTTATAAACTTGATGTACTTTTAAAAATGTATTTCCATTTTTACTCTTTTAGTTTTATTTATTACTTTTTGCTGTAATCCTTGAAATCATATTGTAACTCGGTGTAATTTCACTTTTTTCTTAATTTGCAGTCAGCTTTGAAAAATATACGTTCAATAAATGTCTGATTTAGTTTCGGGCTGTACGATACGACATTAATGTGTGTTTTTATTGAATGTAACACAAACTCAAAACCAACATTGTTTGGTGATTAAAGATTTATTTTCTTCATTTTTAACAGTCTGAAAATATAATTATACATGATTTCTATTCAAGCAAGGCTGAGACATGTAATATAATGCAATATGGAAACAATGAAATGACAAAATTCTAAGGGTCACTATATACAGTGTTTATATATATATATATATATATATATATATATATATATATATATTTATATAAAATCAAATGGCAATTACATTTACATCATCTTCAATTTCAATGTCATATGGCATCCGATGAAAGTGAATTAGAATATTTCCAAATAATCAACCACAGTGTTTGCTTGATACGCTATTTTTTGTAAAAATCCAACGTGAATAAAGTAAACTTAGGATGTTTGAATATCGATGTTAAAAATGAGAGCTTTGTCTTTTTTTTGTGAGCTTTATTCGCTCCTAAAAGTCAATGTGCAGATTCATATACAGGTAAAATTTAAAATTTGTGTCACATTTTAATCTGTAGCTTCAAATAGACAGACTTGTACCCAAATATAATAGTGAATCCTTAAATACTTAAAACCTGGAGCTGGAAGGAGCTGTTATTTAGAACTAATGCATGGTGTGTAATGATCAACCTTGTACTGGTGTTGGTTCTGTCATGAAAAAGTCCTACTAGTCTTACTAAAACTTAGCTGGCATCATCTGAGGAACAGTATGTTTTTGATTCGCTGGCCTGCGGCAGACGGAGCGCTCTGTAAGCAGATCTGCTCATCAAACATTTATCTCCCAGGTTAGTGGGACAAAGGCCCGAACAGGACAAACTGATGTCTTTTCTCTACTTTTGCAATATTCAGTGTGCAGATGAGACAAGGTGCTGTTTCTTTGATGTGTATATTCTGTTTTTTTTTTGTCTTTTTTTTTTTTTAGAAAGGCCATATCGAAATGAAACTAGCTTTTTTCTATTTGATGTTCTTTGAATTTTCAGGTCCTGTGGAGTCGAGTAATAATACACCACGACATGCTTGATACACATTATGCAACACATGCACACCACATTTCACATTCATGATGACAACAGCTGAACATTTAGCTCACATATTTAGAAAATTCAGTTGGAACTTTGCAGCTTTTTTTTTTTTTAAATTCTCTCCAGTGAAAATTTAATAAAATTCAATTTGCACAGCTAGATAATCTTTGCATTGTTTAAAACTAAATATTTTATTAGAGGAAAATGACAACAAGCTTAACTAAAGAAGCAGATTAGCAGTGTTAGGATCTGCTTCTTACGAGAATTACGACTCTGGCAGTAAACTGAAGCCTAGGAAGTGCTTCTATGAGCTCGATACAAAAGTGTTCTGACTAAGACGTGATAAAGAAGTGATGCTATCTACATACAGAATGCATTAGCTGCTTCAGAGCGGAACAAGCCTTTGCTGAGTTGTTGGAGCTACGTCTCCATTCACTACATAACGGTGAGTGAGGCTAATAAAGGGACAATATAAATGCAATAACAATGACAGAAATGCTCACAGGTAGCCTCTTTTATTCTATCACAAGCCTCTTAAATCTACTTTATGAAATATTTCTATTTCTAGTGATTTGTAGGAAAGCAGATGAAGATAATTTAGTTCAGGACACGTGCCTTTATAGCAGATGTCTTAAGCGAGGAGAGTCAGTGCATGTCAGACGTGTCGTTTAAGCTCAAAGACTGAGAGTTTGTGTCCATGAGACTTTCAGTGGGAGGTGGAGGATCGTTCTGTTGCATTTAACCCAACATGAACCTCAGAGTCTGCAGGCTGGCCGGCATTTCTGGAGACTGGAGAGTAAAACGGAGTTTAGACGAGCTCCTCCTGGCTGTCCGGTGTTGGGGTGGAGGATCGGGGAGGGTGAGGCGCTGGGGGAGGGCGATCCAGGTCACTGTTTGGCTATATCCCCTTTCTTCAGGATGATCTGCCGCTGCCAGGGGGCCAGTTTGGTTTCGTCGTAGCCCATGGTTCGTAGTCGCTCCAGCTCCGTCTTCTCCTCCATCTCCTTCACCTGTTTGGCCTGCTCTTCTGCTTTTCTACAGATGGAGAAACGAAACAGTAGTTAGAATTGTGCAGCAAATACACACGTTTGCTTCACTTTTTAGTCGGCAGTCACTATATATGTACAAGATTATGCTTTAACAGCCTCAGGGTTTCTGGTTTTAGACTTTCTACAATTGAAATTGCAGTAATTTGCTCCTGTTCAGCAACAAGGTCATGTAGTCTACGGTTGTTCCACTGGCTTATAGTTAGCGTTCCCACTTAGCCCAAAGGTGGCTGATGGCACTGAGGTTGAGGCTCGATACAGCCCAGACAAACTCTTTGAACTGGCAAAATCATTTCTTTCTGGATTTAGCTTTGTGCATTGGGGACATTGACATGCTGGTCTTTTCCACAAAGCTGGAAATGCGTTTGAATAAGATATCGCTTGCAGCAGCGTTAAGATTTATCTCAAATGTAACTGATGGACCTTCTGTAAATGTAAGTGAAAAAGCACATAGTTTTTTGAGGTTTTTTTGGTAGTAAGTCCACATATTTTAGGCTGTATAGTCTGTTTCATCATTGGTCTTTCTTGTTGATGTTTTTCACAGCAGAAATTGTGATTTATAGCAGGTGAAACAATTTTAACTACGACTCTAATTCCATCTCTGGTCCCATGGCAGTGATCAAGCATCTGTAATACCGTGGTCCTTAAACTGTCTCATCTAAATGAAATGCAGTCATGCTTTTTTAGTTAAACCTGCTTTTCCTGCAGTGACAAACTAAAATTGCTGCAGTCTTAGAAAAAAAAAATATGGTTGTATCACTATCAGAAATGATTTGACTCACTCAAGGCTGATGTGATAATCAGAATTATTTTTCACAAAGACCACCTCAGTGAAAATTAGCATTTTTTTTTTTGTTTTTTTTTTTTACCTTGTTAACTCGTCCATGTGATGTTTTTTACATGCTAGAAGACACATTATGACTGAAATCATAGCACTGGCTGAGCATTTACATCTACAGCATTTTAAGGCAGGAAGGGGTCATTTTCATGGAAAAATGTTCAAATCGGTAACTCGGGTTCACAGGGGTAAGTTTAGGGGTTTAATCAATGATTGAAGCGGGATGATGTGACCATTTTTCACCACTAGATGGAGGACTTGATTTCATAATTATGGTGAATATAATGTATAACATATGACAGACTGGAGATTTTTTATTTTGACATTTTGTGGTATGTAAACGCAGAACAAATGAAATGTTCTTACCTTTTTTGTTCCCTGTCACATCAGGAGATTGTAAACAAGAAGAAAAGGTGTAAAAATCTCAAACTGCAAAAACAGTTATTCCACAGAGTAAAGCAGTTACAACACAATTAAACCTTAAATTGAGGTAGCAAAGAAATACATCAGCATAAGGATGGGTAAGTACAGTTGCATAGAACTGCAGCATGAACCAAACTGTCAGCTTTTCTCTCAGTGAAAAGAAGAGGTTAGGTCTGCCAGTTAAATTTGCATGTTATAAACCATTTTGCATTACTGGTCAGCTGTTACTGAAGACCAAAACCACATGTTGCTTTTTAAAACCACAGTCTGAATTAGGTCTAACATTCATCTCTAACGTAAAACTTCTAATATTTTCTTTAAGAACATTCACATAAAAATCAACCAAAATCCGGCAGATTTTGCTGGATTTTGGTTGATTTTTATGTGAATGTTCTTAAGAAACATTTTAAACATTTCTTTTTTTTCCACCAAAAAATGTTCAAAGATTTCCCAAAAATGTTGAAAATGTGGACATCAGAAGTTTCACTATGATAATCTATATTTTTTCCCACATTTTCAAACTTTAAACCGGGTCAGTTTTGACCCGCAGGACGACACGAGGGTTAAATGAGGTAGAAGAGAGACGATAATCAACACCGCATCGCTACTCACCTCTCTTCATCCATTTTCTTCTTCATCATGTCTCTCCTCCAGGCCGGCATCGATGCCAGGCGAGCTGCCTCCTCCTCAGCCTGTCAGGGCACAAAAAGGTCCGGGGGAACAAAGATAGGAGCCCAGTCTGTCAGTAAAAGAGTTTTAACTGTACAAATAGACCTGATGACCTGCCCTGCTTGAATTCACTCTCTGATAAATGTTAAGATTCTTTATATTTGCAAGCTGCAAAGCATTAAAAACTGGCAAAGGTTCTTCTTTCAGGTACTATGCTAAATCAAAATCAATCTCGAAGGCGCGTTTTTATGGAGAATATTCAAGCAATCAAGAAATGTATGTCTTCAGTTTCTATAAACTGCATCTGATGTGTAAAAAAATCATTAACCAAAGACTTTAGTTTTGAAATACTTACAGCAGGTTGTTGCATTTTGTCTTTTCTTTTGGTATTTTCAGGGTTTTACACTGAAAAGTCATCAAGATAATTCAATAATCCTGCTTTCTTTGTGATATTAGTTGTGTCAAGACCTTTGAAAAACAAATCAATGACTGTATTGTCACAAAAATCATCCCTACATGCTGAAAAAGTCATGCAACCACCTGCATGGACAAAAAGACTCTTTCATCATACGTATTCTCTTCTGTTCATTTTTATACAAACGTGCTTCATGGAAGGCTGAAGATCGGAAACATTATACACGGTACATTGTGCAGACTGGTGTATAAACTCACACAAGCAAACATCTCCCAATATGTACTCATCTCCTGTTTTGTCTACAATAAAATAAAGGCTTTTCAAAGGACCAGACGAGGTTCTACAGGATGTTCTCTGAGTGTGCACGGCTGTAACCGGAGCTTTTTTTTCTCTTTCAGGCTGTAACTGGAGGTGGAGCAGAGAAAGAGGACAGCCATGTCCAGATACATTACCTTTTGCATCCCTTTTACTGGAGGATTTCACTTGCCCTGAACAAGCCTGAATCCAGGTAAGATTATCTGCGTAGTTGTTAATCTTTTATGATTCCCCTGGGAATTTCACATCAAGAAAAAAAAGACGCAATAATCAGCTGATAGATTTGCTGAAATTATGATCAATTTACAGGGACAAGAGTGTAGATTGTGTTGAGACTAGAATAAGACTGTTTAATCAAAGTTAGGGCATCTGTGATGCACTGGTGTTTTCACAGATGTTCATATTTTGGGAAAAGCTCTTTTTTATAGGTCACATTTCCTAAATACCAGTTGAAGCAGTAGGTTCTTATCACCACAAGTACATAAATACATCTGCAAATGGAGCTAGAAAGTAAAGATTTATGACTTCCTGTAGATCAGATCTAGTTTTGAATTAAGCCTTTATGAGAGTGATTGAATGTCACAGGAAATGATCAAAGAAAGTCAATCAAAAAAGTTTTTAGAGTAGTACAATATCTTACTAATAATGCCATGTCACAAATGTCCAACCCAACCCAACCCATCCCAACCCATCCCAACCAATCCATCCATCCATGAGGAAAGATTTGTTGTTTTTCCAACACATGAGATCTCTCCAGCTGAATGGATGTCACTGAACAACCCAGTATGCACTATCTATTCAAAAATGATAATGGACAGATTGAGAGTGGGGTCATAGAGCCGAATTCACATTGACTCATAGAGTTAATTTGGTTATTTGAAGGTAATCTTGATAGAATAGTTGTTCCCAGT
Source organism: Amphiprion ocellaris (assembly GCF_022539595.1). Lineage (NCBI taxonomy): Eukaryota > Metazoa > Chordata > Actinopteri > Pomacentridae > Amphiprion > Amphiprion ocellaris. The sequence continues at coordinate 36,200,656 of NC_072773.1, read as the reverse complement.
GGAGGATTACACATTCAAGAGACAAATATCTGGAATCCGAATTTTGAGATCTCTAAATAAATATTCGGACAAAAAGGCAATAGCAGACATCCCTGGTCAGGACCTGTGGGCATATACTGGATATTTATTCTATTGTAATATATTCTATAGCTTGTTATGATACAATATTGAAAGCTCTCCTCATGCTCTGGTTTGCACATTGGTAGCAGCAATTATTTGTGAAACGTTAGTGCGTCTAAACATGTTAGAGGAAAAGCTTGTTGACAATTACACGCTATGTGTACTCTGTGCTGGCGAGTCTCTATGGTTCAAATTTGACAGTCTGTCTGGTTAAGTCTTTAAGATGCCATTATAGACCTGATTGAGGTCTGTTTCAAGCCTAAACAAACCATTAGTGGAATCCACTCTAACCAGTAGTTTTGTACACCAGTAAAATTACCAGTGAGACGTGTAATACATAAACTTTTATATGTTTAAGAGACAATCTGTTAAAACCAGTCATTATGGTATCAATTAATCACTTTCAGCCTTTTTAAAATGTGTCATATTCCTCATTTGCTTGGATTTGTAGCTGACTTTTGACCCAGTAAATGCAAATATCTGTCATAAGCTGGAACAAATAACCTTTTTGCACATTATTTTCACTGTGCTGTCTGACAATGGCAGTACTGACGTCATTTACTTTGCTGCTTACATTCTCCAAATCTGACACAAATACCGTAGTTAACCACAAATGTATAAATATAGCTTCAGGTTTACCAGCTGACCGCCCTCCCTTTTGAGCTGTGAGTTGATGAAGATTCACTGTAACCTCCTTATGGCTCCTGTAAGCCACAGATAGCATGACAGTGGGTGGTGTTAAGAGGGTTATTTGAAGGTAATCTTGATGTCACGGAATAGACGCTATGAGAATAGCGGTTCTTCCAGAGCTCTGTGTTTGACTAAGGCTCTTTCATTGTTGCGTGCATCAGTGTGGTCATTTGAGTTTTGAAAAAGGTGCAAGCTATGTCTTATAAAATATATATATTTTGGCTCTATTGCTGCACAGATAGTTTAAATGTTTATCAATAGAATAACTGTGTTGGAATGAAATCCTATGATCACAAACATGTCAACAATCTTTATTTATAACAGCAATGTAGAAATTAAATAATAAAGAAACACAAATTCACTTATGGAAACTGACCAAATACACTCAAAATACAGTAACAAAACTATGGAATAAACATCAATGGAGCAATTATAAACTCTTCATTTGCTGTTTCATTATGTTATAGCCGCTTTAATTTGCAATATCCAACTGCTGAATTGCATTAGCCATCCTTGATAAACTTTGTGAGCTAAACTGAAAGGCACAAAACCATGCGCTCACAGACTGATAAAGAAGGACCAGTTGTGAACCACTAAGTAGCCTTAAACTCCACAAAGTCACTGAAATGTCTTTGCCTTTAACTCCAAAGAACAAATAGAAATGATTGATACCATTATATATGATACCATTTTCCCTTTCACAGGGAACTGAGACTGGTATTCTCTCTGTTATTTCTAGCAAATATCGAACCATGTAGTCTTTGGAGTTTAACTGTGAAGCCTCTCTGATACCAGTTTCAGACGCTACAGTATGTATGTATCAATCAACCTGTGTTAGTGGAGCCTCCTTCATCCAATAGCCATACAGCTCACAGCTTTGGTCACTCGCTGTTGTGATCAACTGGGAAGGTCAGCCAGGCTGACATTTAAATGTCGTTTAAACCGACTGGCTGAACAAATAGGAGAAGGGAGAGGAGGAGAGAAATGGTGCATGCAAGGGAGAGAGAGGGGTCGTGAATATTAGATATAATTCAGAGTCAGTTACAATTTATGGAGCTTCACAGGAGACTAGAGTCAGTTTATAGTAGCCATGTTTCCATAACATATTTTTATGTGCATTTTAAATGTATGCTTTGCAAAAGGTTAAAGGAAACTGTAAAATTCAAAAATGCTTGCTTGAGGTGGTTTTTGCAATGCACACAATGAGACCTGGAATACACTTTTTCTGAATGTATTTTGATACAGTGAACTTTGATCAGCTGTTTCTGCTTTTTGAGACTCTGGACAGCATCAGACATGGCCCATAGCAGCTGAGGCAAAAGAAGAATTACAAGTTGACCAGTTGAAAACAGTTTCTGAAGATTTTCTTTCCATTTTTCTGTCGTAGATAGCCAACACTTTTGGTTTTGTTTGTTTCGTCTTTGAGGTTTTTTGGTGATTCTCAAACAACTTATTTTGTTTTTGCAGCATGACGTCTTTGTTTCTTTCTCTGTTTACTCCAGCCATGTTTAATGTGGCCTAAGGCATTCACTTCACCAACTTAATGGAAACTAGCCTAATGTTTTCTGCTGTTTGCAACATGTCAAAAGTTGACTTCAATTTTGTTTGACATTTATATGGATTTGCGTGGCTACTGAGAGGTGTTTCATCAAAGTTGTTGACCTGCAACCACGTGAGTCTGCTGTCTGAAAGTGGCATAAAAGAGAGTCACTGAAACTGTCTCGACATAAAATGCAATCTGAAGTATTCAATATAAACCAATTGTGAAAGTTTTTTTTTTTTTAACCAAATTTGCCCATTACAAAGATGATCTAAACAAACAAACGAGACTTTTATGGCAAATCTTTTCCTTTAAAAACTTGTTTTCCTGAAGGCAGTGCATCATGGCAATCAGTCATACTTCATTCAAAAACCTCTTGCTTCACCACAGTTCAAAATCAAACGGTTCTAACAAATTTATGAATAGCAAAAGCTTTCTTTTCATCCACTTAAGCGTTACAGTACAGCTAAGTAGATGCTCTTTGCTTTGCTGCAGTTAAGTCTCTTATGTGACATGGCCTAAATGCTAACACACCAGATTAGTTTCCCCTCTCTATGCGTTCCAGTGTGCAGGTTAGTTTCTCAAACCCTGCCCTTCATGCTTTTCCTCTGTGGCTGCACTTTTGGTCTTTTTGGTTCACCCATAGCCCACATAGTTCTCAGATATCAAAAAGCTCTGCTTCCTTTGCTTTCCAAAATGCAAAGCTTCGGTCAATGTATCTGATGATTTCCTCGTTGCTGAACTCCTTTAGCTCATAGATCACTTTTATTGAGTCTTCATTAGGTTCATCTTTAGGTGGAGGTTTATCAACGGGAGGTTCCTCTATGATTTTGACAGTAACTGGAGGGACTTCTTTCACTGGGTTTAGCCCTGAGTTTCCTGTAGTGTTCTGTTGTGTCTCAGCTTCACTGTGTTGTACATTTTCAGTCTCTGATATTTTACCATTCGACACCACAGACTCATTTGATGCCATCTGCTCATTGGGTTTTTTGTTTCCCTGAGCCTCCAGTCGATCCTTCTGGGTCTTCTGCTCCACAATCTGGCCATTGTCTGATACACCATTCTGGGCTGCAGCAGGTGATGATGATGGAGAAAGTTCTGGTTGTGAGGCGGGTTGGGAAGACTGTGGTGATGGTGCAGGTGGACTTGACTGTGCATTTGGAGGTGGGGGTGCAGGATGGCTTGGTGGCGGAGGAGGTGGAGGATGAGAAGGTGGTGGAGGGAGTGGTTCCTGCATTGGCATAATGGGCATATCTGGAGACATAGAATGTAGAGAAGCGGTCATCACACCTCCCCCATTATCTGAGTCTCCAAAATACTTGAGTTTTATGTCCTCAAAACCATCGGCCCAGTCTCGCTTCCCTCTCTCAATTTCCTCCATGACCTCCTTGTGAAACTGCCTGATGACCTCCCATTTGTGGCTACCGAGACGGTCAAACATCTCGTAGCACAAGAGGTGGCGGAATTTCCTTTCACTACGCGACATGTTCATTTCTAGCAACTGGAAGTAGCCGAGCATGAACAGGTCAAGAGTCAGGCTTTCATAGTTCACAGGTGAACCGTTAATATGTGGTAAAAAGTGCTCTGGCCAGTAGATCATCTGGGCTCGACTCAGCCGGCGGATCTGCCGTGTGGGCACTTGACTCATGATTGTCCTCCAGTGGCCAATCAGATTTCCTACCACCTGCTTTGACTTCATGAATAGTAGAAGTTTGTCATCTTCGCTCTGCATTTCCCCACCAATTTGTGCACTAAACTGGCTGTAGTCCTCCCAGCCCACGTCTAAATGATTTCCTCTTCTATATTTAGTCCGATAAGATTCAGAGATAGTATACTTCCGCCAGTGTTCGAGGAACAGGAAGACAATTCTCTCTTTCCTCATTTCAATGCATTCCTGGACGTAGCTTAGATCCGTCTGCACCTCCAAGCTTCTTGTTAGTTGGTCGTTATTTAAAATGGGATCTGCAGAAAGAACCTGGTTGAACTCTTCCATGTTAGTTGGAACCAGTACCTCAGAGGGTGCATATGTCTGAGGGGCATGAGATGCAACGATAAGTGGTTCTTCAACAAGTGGTACAACTGATTCTGGTACCGAAGGTAGATCCCCATTTTTATGGGAGTCCAGACGTGCAGCAGATGGAGCATTAACCCCATGAGTTGTCTCTGGATGATAACTAGACTCACTTACGACAGGAAGTGACCTCTTGCGTTTGTAAACCTTATTTGCTTTGTTATCTGCAGACTGCGACTGATTCTGAATTTCATAGTTGGCCTTCAGGTTCTTCACTGAAACTCCACACTGCTTTATCTCCTTCTCCACATCCTCTCTTGTTGAGAAAGACTGAGAGCGTCCAATAATTCCAGTGCCAGCTGATCCTGCTGGCTGAGACTGACCAGCGCTCACATTCCTGGTCTCCTCTTGAGAATATCCAGGGCATATGAGATCTAAAATGTCTATCTCTTTGCCTCCAAGGGTGGCAAGAAGAATGGCCATACTCTTGAGCAGGGTGGAAATCTTGCTGCACCAGGCTGGAAGATCTTCAGCTTGTCCATGTACCTGCTTTGGATTCACTGAGAAGTGGCCTTGATTGAGAGCAGCAGAAACTGGTAGCAGCTGGTGAAGCTGTCGCTCCAGTTCTTCCAGTTCCTTCTCGACTTCTGAAACCTTATGCATGACCTGAAGGTTCTCAATTTGCTTCTCAATTCGGTCTAGATCGGCCTCGGTCATCAGTTCTCCAAATGGACCCAAAATGGCATTGTGGATGTGGGAGTAGTGCCATTCCTGAGGCTGGTAGTGCCCACTTGATGCAAACTAAAGCAGAGGTCAAAGGAGACCAACAGGACAAGAAAAAAAGGGAAGGAGGGAAGGTTTCCTTCAGCTTGAAGTTCCTGGTATGAACACACGCTTCAGTGCAAATCCATCCAAACACACAGGATTTACATGGATTTAGTGGTGCAATGGCACTGCCTCATTACAAGCACAAAACTTTCTACTGCAAATTTGTGTCCAACAGAACAGAGAATCCTTTGTCCTTAGTGGCTTAATTGAAATTTTATGCTGAATTACAATTATACATTGAATACACCAAGATTAGTATAAACAGAATATTGATCAATGTGTTAAAGTGTGTTTTTGTTTGTATTTTAAGCACTCGAAACTGCAGATCTTTTACTTAAGTATTTACTTAATCCCTCTTTAAAGTCAATCCCATTATTTTATGAGTCAGTATTTTGCGTTTCTATTCATTTACACAAACGCTGAAAATTCTGCTTTTACTTCCATCCAATAGTTGATTTTTTTTTTCCCCATCATGATGCCCGTTTTGTCTGTAGCCCAACTATGATGTAACACCGCAGCACGCTGTAAGAGTGTTAAATCACTTTTGGGCCGTAGCACCAGTGCAACAGATACACTTAAAGTTCCCACCCAACAGTGATAGGAAACCATACTGGGTCTGGTTAGCGATGCAACGGGTTTGAGACTCAAATAGGTCAGAGCAACACAGGCTATTTTGCAGCTTTAACAGTGAAGTGCCATACAAATGTAGTTGGATTATTATGCTTTTTTTTTAGTGTTTTTCTTATTATTATTATTACTGGTCGACCTGTAGTGTGAATGGGCCCAGCATCACACCACTGAATCAGCATGTAAGAACTTGAAACTCCATCAACAAACATCAGCCCACACTGTGAATCCATTAGTCAAGTGTGTTTACGCTGTGATGGTCGTTGTAGCCAAGTATACAGATCAGTGCACTCCAAAAGGTTTAACTATAAATCGGATAAAAGAAACATGCATAGAAACACCTACAGACACATTTTGAAAGTAGTGAGCACATGGATGTCTAGATTTAGAGCTAGCTAGGTCCAATACCACGTCATGCAATTAGTAGTAAGTTAGCTTTTTATGTGTTATTTACAGGGGAGATAATATTCCTAAAATATTTATGTCCAGCTTAGTTAACTCATTTCAGATGTTTTAATGATGCCACTGCATCTTAACAAATAATGCATGCACACTAGCATCATTAAAGGACATCAAAGATAAATTCCTTCCTGCTGGATCATTTAAGAGTATAAGATTGCAGCCCTTGGTAGCAATAAATTATGAATCAGTCAAATTTAATTAATCAAATCACATTTCGCTAGAGTCCCTCTTATGTTACACAGGACTAACAAGTGTTGAGATTGCTCCAGTATGAATTACTAATCAACACCTCGTGTAACTATACATAATATGAAGACACACTCCAGTGACTGTTCATCAGGAGAGAAACAGAGAGGTAGAGTTGAGTCCAAAGCCAAAAAAAATAAAAAAAATAAAAAAAATTTAGAGACTCAGCAAGTTTGCAAAACACTAAATCCTTACTGGAACCCATTTATTCTGAAGATAAGTCTAACAGCAGCTAAACAGGAAAAGCGCAACACGCTGTGCTTCAGCTATCAAGCATAGATGCTACATTAAATTCTGAATCTGAAGTCCTGACCTGGATGTTTCACCATCAACCAACTGTTAGAAAAGTCAGACAGAAAAAACTAAAGTAATGCATGCAAAAGTACATGAAACTAAAGATTAATTTACACCACCTGATTGTTTTGAAATCACAAAAATCCACACGCAAATCCAAGCAGCAGCTGTCCCCTTTGTGCGGTTAATCATTTAGAACTTAAAAAGCCATATAAGCCATTTAAATATATCTAAATTTACAGAGTTTACAGGACCACAAGTGGGATAGCTACAACACAGCAAAACGTGTCGGTCTCCTAAAGTCTGACAGCATCACGCCTACCTTGCGCTTGTGCTCTTCCTCCTCCTGCATCTTCACCTGCAGCTTCCTCACCATCACCTGCCTCTTCCACTCAGGGATGGCCTTTCCCTGCTCGTCATGAGTGGGCACCAGCGCCTCCACATCTGCCAGGCTCGTCTTCCTCCCCGACTCCGCTTTCGCCGATCCTCCGCTGCTGCTGTTCCCGTTGATCACAGAGTTGGACGGCAGCTGCTCATAGCTCGCAGAGGTCGACATGGTCCTGGCAGATCCGGAGCCAGAGCCGGTGGGACTGGGGCTGGGACTCGGGGTGATGGGCGGGGAGGTGATGGGCGGGGAGGTGATGGACGTGTTGGATGGCGGAGGGGATGGAGGTTTGGCTGGTGGGCTGGACAGGGGAGGCTCTGGAGATGTGGAGTTTCCCTGGTTGGAAACGAAGACACAGGAAACACAGGGAGTTACAAAACTGATAGAGTTTTGGAGTTATGTTTTTAGACTTTGCAGTTTCTTTCTTCTTTTTTTTTCCCATCATGAAACTTTTATTTCACCACTTGTCAACATATTCCTCAGCAGTTTTCATCATCACAGTGTAGGAGTTGCAGTCAGGATTTCATTTTAATGCAGTTTTTGCACAGAATTGTCTAATTATGTCTCATGTGCAGTTTCTAAAATTTAAAAATCATGAGTGAATCCCGTTGTCTTGTTTGCATCAAATTAAATTCAGATTACTTTGACACAATAGAACTTTGAAACATTAGTCAGCTAACTATTATTAGGAGAGGCGTCACAGACATATTGTTGGTTATCTAATTCCTCCATTTGATGGTTTGGTAGAATTTTCTTATTTTCTGTCTCTTTTCTGAAATCATTTATACCATTCATTTATGTGCCACATTGTAAAATTTGCAGTCAGGATTTCATATTGATGCAGTTTTTGCACAGAACCACATGTCTAATGTAGACCTTGCAGTTTCTAAAATACTAAAGTCACGAGTGAATCACTTCATCTTGTCTGCATCGAATTAAATTCTGATGGCACTAATGCAGGAAAGAAACATTTCTGAGGGCCAAAAATCATTAGTAGAGGCATCACAGACATATTGTTGGCTATCTAATTCCTCCATTTGATGGTTTGGTAGAATTTTCCTTCTTTTCTGGATGAATTTATACCATGTGTTTGCATTTGCAGGTATTTAGGGATGTCTCATATTGACTCTTTTGCCAATAACCGATACGCCGATATTGTCCAACTTTCAATTTTCTGATTCCAGTATCAACCGATGCCGATATCTGTGGGCTATTTAACTAATTTTAGGTAACATCTCATATCTCCTGTGGTGGAATTAACACATCATGCCTCATTTTATTGTGATGCTCCATTGGATGAATTCTCAGATACAACAAGGCTTTCAGATGTAAACACTCTTTGAGCAAAATAAGGAAACTACTTCAACTTAAGTTATGGAAAAATGCCATATTTATGCCATATATATGTCTATATATATTTTTAAAATTGTTTCAAGCAACAGTTCACACTCTCCGTCCCTCTATGAGCCGGTAAATGCTGACAAAATCCAGGCATTATTTCATCAGTTTTCACGAAAGGCAAAAAAACCGACAACCATATTGACCGATATTCCATTTTTATGCCAATATCAATGTGCTGATATTATCAGACATTCCTACCGCTATTTTATTTAAATATTGATGAAATGCACAAGTAAAAGCAAAAGCTGAATAGAAAGAATTAGCAGTTTTGTACACAGCTCAAAAAAATGAAGGGAACACTTAATCATCACAGTATAACACCAATTCAACTTAACTTCTGGGATAGTGATCTGTCCAGTTGGAAGTGATTGTAAATCCCCCCCTCAGTGGGGTAAAAAGTTTTAGTTTCCACTGTCAGTTCTTACTCATTGTGTTCTCTATAAATTGTAATGTATGTCAGTGATTTGAGCAGTGGATTTGTTAACGACTGTTCCATAAATGAGCGGTGCAGAGCAGCGGTGGACCTACATTGTTGCCTGTGGGTCCGCTGTTGGAAAACACGGTGGTGTAGCCTTTACTGTGAGGCGTGGGCTTGAGGCTCTTCCCTGCTTTGATCTCTGCCAGCAGCTCCGAGTTGTCGCCAGTGGGGGACATCATGTTGAAAGATTTTGTGCCTGCAGACAAAAGGGTCGAGCAGACAAGTGAAACCAGGTAGAAAGATTGAACAGAGGCAGATAGAGAACAGAGAGAGTGAGAGAGATATGCTGGAGAAGAGACGAGGGGTTGGGTGGCATTTCACTGTTAAATATTTGATCCAATCAGCCGGGGAACAATGCTGACCTGGAGCATGTTGGACAATGCCGGGAGGTCGTTATGGTTTACCGAACCTCTGCCTCTCACGCATGAGCTTACATATATTTCGGTTTAGATTTGTTTACTCCGGTTTGCACCTCTCGGGGTTTCGTTTAAGATACGTCTCTCATTCGCTCAGGCAAGTGTTGCATCAGTCAACAGCTGGAGCAAACTGGGATTAGGTTGGGGAGGAGCAAATTAAAAAATTATTCCACTACAGCGAACCCGAAGAGAAGAGGCACACATCCTCTCTCAGTATGTCACCTGACCATAATAAACACAGCTAAGCCAGCGCTGAACTTTTAGCTTTTGCAGTAAGTAGGTTGAGCAAACAAATGCATACATTCAGTTTCCATTGACCCTAATCTGCTCAAAGGGAACAATGCAACATCTATGGACTCGATTTGTTAATGCTATTAAAAAAAAGAACTTTATTATCACTTTACAGGACAGACAAAATGTAAGAAGTAAGAAATATCAATCAGCAGGTGAAAGAGGCACTTGCTGATTTATACACAAGTTAGAAATAAATCTAATTATTACACATCTTTTTTTTTTAAAGAACTGCAACAATAATACATCTACAGACACTATTTAACCATCATTTATGCCACAAAACTCTAAGATGTAAATGCATCAACTATTACAGCAGCCACACATATTTTATAGCATTTCTTTTGGCCCAAACAGACAAAAAGTTAGCAGCTACCTCACCTGTTTTAGTGAACGTAAACCTCCGGTGCAATTAATATCCTCAGTGCCTCATTGTTTACTCATTCTCTACTTGCTGAATGGAAAGAAAAAAAAGTCCTGCCGTAAAAAGTGTTCCCTGTTGAGGCGCCTACAGCGATCTAGCTGGACACAAAGCCTCGCCAGCCTGCCTCCCCTCCTCGCTCTGCCTCGCTCTGCCCCGTCGCTGTCTCTCTCTCTCTCTGGGAGGAGAGAACAGCTTTCTATTAAAGACCCATCATCACAGTTGGGGGAAATCTAAAGGAATCACCAGTAACTGGAAGTGACAGCGAGCCATTGGCAAGCCGGCCAGGAATTAACACGCACATGCGGTGGCGCGCTCGCACACAGTCACCCTTCAATCCCCGGCTTGTCGGTCCTCTCCACCGGACCAGTCCTCCCTGCAGCAAACCTGACATGCATGCATGCAGTCGCACCTCACTTTTTCTGGATTATAAAGGGAGAGAGTAGCGGCTAACACTTCTAAAGGCTTTTACAATGTGCACATTCAAACTGCAGCCTGTAAAAAGTCTGACACGGTAACGTGACGAGTTTTTAACCCTCGTGTCGTCCTGTGGATCAAACTGACCCGTTTTAAAGTTTGAAACTGTGGGGAAAAAAAATATGTTTTCACAGTGAATCTTCTGATGTCCATATTTTCAACACTTTTGGGAAATCTCTGAACATTTTTTGGTGGAAAAAAGGAAATGTTAAAAATGTTTCTTACGAACATTCACAAAAAATCTACCAAAATCCAGTGAATTTTGCTGGATTTTGGCTAATTTTTATGTGAATGTTCTTAAGAGAATAATAGAAGTTTTACTGATATATATGGAATCACTTGAGATATTTTTAGGATTTTTGGAAGATTTTTACTCATTTTTTGAAAATATTTCCAAGAATTTTCTTGACAAATTTGGGGGATTTTTTTTGTAAATAAAACTTTTAAGGGAAACTTTTAAGGAATTATTGGAATTTTATTCCTGAAGGTTTTGCAAATTTTCATAAATTTGGGGAATTTTTTTGCTGAATTTTTGGGTTTTTTTTCAGACAAGGAAACAATATTTTTTGGTGCCTTTAAATGAAGACAACAGGAGGGTAAAATGCAGCAGGTTATCTTTTGCAACAAATCCACATTGCAATGCCCAGCAAGTGCTACTAAAACCTTTTTAACAATAAAAACCTCTGAATAATCTTCAAGTAGCTGAATTTTTAGTTTTTGCAACTTAAACAGCCTACCTTCACCCATTTTTTCCCTCATTGTAGAGTTCAGGAAAAGCTGATAATCCACAATCAAAAATGAAGTTCTAAAACTCCTCTGTGTTTGTGGTTTTAATGCTGTGCCTGTGCTAGCTCCTTTCTGTTTAGGCAGGGGTGTGGATTCAGCCGATATGCCAGAGCGAGTGTGCAGGAGGGTGGAGGTGTGACAGGTAGAGAACATTTGACAAATAGCCTCTCATAAAGAACAACGCAGCACAAAAGACGTTCTTCTCCGGGTTAGAACTTTAAGGGCACGCGAGCTGTTGTGTCTGTAAACCCTCTGGTGGGTCTGACAGGTGTGTTTTCTTTTCAAAAATTCCACACTTTCACCGTTTATCGGAGCCAGATAGTGTAAACACAGAAAGGTCATTGAACAAAGCATATGTGATATGCAGATACCTGAAGAAAAGGAACCAAATCTAAGCTGAAAAATTTAGACCAGGAGTGTCCAACATGAGGCCCGCGGGCCAAAAGTGGTCCACCAGAGGGTCCAATCCGGCCCTCAAAGTGTAAAAATTGTGTAAAAAAAGTGTAAAAGACATTAACTGCAGATTGTAAATTAGTAAAACTATAAATTTAAAATCATTTCGAGAGCATGACAAGTTATCTGGATCAGAAAGTAATATACTATGTGGTTCAGTTCCAGATAGCTGTGACTAAATATTGTGTTCCTTTGTAGATAAACTGATCTGGAAGTTGTAATGTGTAAATGATAAACTGAGGTATAATGTTGCTGAAATTGAACTTATTTTTCTTGAGAAATTTCAGGTTGTTCATGATGTTTTGTAAAAAGATAATTCCTTAAATGTGAACATTTTCAGAATGTACTAGTTTGCACTAAAGCAAAGGAAAAATTAGGAGTTGTGGTTATTTATAGGTTATTATGCTGTGGTTTTACTGGTCCACTGGAGATCAGACTGGACTGAATGTGGAACCTGGACTAAAATGAGTTTGACTCTCCTGGTTTAGACTAATCAGAACAAACAAATCTGTACAACTGGAAAGCCATTCAGCTGCAACCAACGGTCACAATGCTAAAATTCTGGGAAATGTCACCTGAACTGCAGGCTGTATTTACAGAGCAGATGGAAGACAAACAGAAACAGGGAAATATCTACAGGACTGGAGCCACTATTTTTATTTTCAAGTCTCCATAACACCTGTGAGCACTTAGAAAATGCTGTACTTGGTTTTTCTGTTTCCATAAAGGTGCAGGAGTATATTGCAGTGAAAAATGAACCCACAGCAGTAAAAATGGAGCAAAAACCACCCAGAGACTCTTTGTGGTTCACAGGGTTACCTGTAATTAAAAAAAATAGGATCCCGTGCTTCTTGTCAATGATTAGAAAGCAACAAGGAACTTTTAATTGTCTCAATGACTATTTGAGCTCTACATTTTTCTCAAGCTCTCAGAATAATTTAATTTTATGGTCGCCACACTGTCTGTTCATTACCTGATTAACGCCGTAGAATAATTACCGGGGCACAGTGCGAGACAAAGATGCGTCCTGTACAGTATAAAAAGTGCACTCCTCTTTCCTTAGGTGATCAATAGAAGAACACTGGAGAACCACTAAACATCTCCAGGTTCCCCAGTCGGCCACCTGCTTTGTTTCTGCCTCTCAACAAGCTTCTGAGCCGTAAATTCATCTTGAGCTCTCGGACGCGTTTAATTTTACGACCATCAAACTGTCTCTTTACTACCTGATTAATGCCGTGGCACAAATCATGCTGTTAGGGAGCACACACACTGCTCTTTAAGTATTTTACTGCCATCCTGCCGTTAGACAGCAGAAGGACAACAAAGCATAAAGATAAAAATGTATGGATTGTAAATAGGTGTCTAAATGCAGTAATTAACGGTTTACAGCTTAATGGATGTTTATTACTGGTTTAGTTAAAAAATACTGCACTGTATATTGCCCTTTTAAGCCATTCTCTACTGTAATTGAGCCTTTTGTTGGAGATAATGAGCTGCATCACAGGCTGCAGCTGTGGAAAAAGTTTCTCACCAGAATTTCTGTTCTAAATGACCTTTTCCCTTTTAACTGTGCCCTTTGTGCCTGTTTCACTGATTACAAAACTACAAGGAAAATAATATAGGATAATTAATATTGGTAAATAGTTACTAAAAAAAAAAACAGTATATATTGAATAAACACATTCAATTTGTCGGACAAATTAATTATAAAAGCATGAATCATTGCCTCCTTTGAATTAATAAACTTAAAACATGTGGTGGTTGTTGCTAGAAGTTCTGACTGTGATTATTGTTAATACTGTACAGAAAACATAGACAGTAAACAAAGAAAACAGCAGAAGAAAACTGATCAAACCACTGTTTTGAGGAATCAGATGGATAATCTCACAATTCTGATTGTTATTAGGAATTGCAGTGAGGCTTTAATGTCTTCTAGTTCATGTTTGACTTTAAAACCGCCTCTTTTAAGCGTTTGGTGAATATTGAAACCATTCTGTTATTCAGAACAAAGAGCTTTTTCTCCTGTAGGACATTCAAATACACCAGTTCCTGTGAAATACATGTAAATGTTTTTGTAAAAGATGATCCCACACCAGTTGTTTATCCAGATACACAAGTTGCATCGCTGTTTCTTATAAATCAACCACAGACTGGCAAAATATAGATATAGGAGGTCCTCGATTTACGTTGGAGTTCTGTTCCTACGGATCAATGCAAGTCTGCACAAAGACATTTTTAAGTTCTCTCCACTTCTAGCCATGGTTGTGCTGTTTGCATACAGGTGCATGATGTTATTTTGCAGTGAAATAAAGAAACTCCCAGGAGCTGCTTGGGGTTCAGTGAGTTAAAATGTTATTAGCTAAATGCAAAGACCGACAGTGTGCACCCTCAGTGTGTCTAACAGAGTGAACTGATTCAGTAGAAAGGCTGATTCTGCAGTCTGTACTTACTCTTCATCTGTCTAAGTGCCCCTCCCTCTGCCTGAGAGGCTGACATATCCCCGCCTTGACAGAGCAGCGTGAGGAAAGACCACGGCAGGCCAAAGAGGAAAAAAAAGAAACAAAGAAACAGGTGGAGAGGATGCAGGTGAAAGAGGACACATGCAAACATTAGCAGTATGAAAGGATTAATGGAAAGAGAAACAAGCAGAACAGCAGACAATGACAAAATACGGTTTATTATAACATGCAGGAAAAGAAGCAGGACTGATTTTTGTAGTTAATTTGAGAAAAGTGATGTTTTAAAATTAACTGGTTGTGTTTCTTTTTATTCTTACTGTATATTTTGAAGACTAAATGTCACAATTTTTGTCTCTTGTCACTCTTCGTGTTCTACAATTCTACAATTTCATTTAGCTTTTATCCAAAGCGACGTACATCTGAGAGTAGATCTAACACAAACAAGGATCTGTTCAGGAGGAAACAACCTGGATAAGAGCCATAAAACAAGCTCAGATGTGATAAAAGGACCGTGGTGCCTTCAGGCAGTGCGGGAAATAATAGGACTTTTTTTTAATCTTATTTTTTTTGGCGTGTTACTGAGGTTTGAGCACCCAGTCCTCTCTCAGCCATTTTGCTAATTTTCTGAGATTCGCAAGTCAATAAAACACAAAACAGGCCAGGCTACCTTTTGTAGATTTATTTTATTTTCCTTTTTAAAACAATTATCATAGTTTGATCCGGAAAGACTGTTTTTCTGTATGTTGGCGAAGAAAGGAGAAATTTCCAAATTTTAGCTCTTAATTTTTCTAATCTAGCTAATTTTTCCCATTTTAAAAAACAAGAATTAAAATCTCCCTGCAACTGGAGCGGCGTTTGGCGTTCGGACTGCATCATCCAGGGCAGCCGGGCACTTAAGGAAATGGCTGAACACTAAACCAGGTCTGAGCGTAACGGTAGCCCAGCGTCATTAATTTATAATTTGTTATTTAGAATACTGGGGTCGAGCTCAACTCATCTTTACCCGGTGTGATTACATTAATAACAAACACTCTGCTTTCTAGGAGTGATGGAATAATAATATAAGAACTTCTGGTCGGTGTTCAGTGCTTTAGTAAAGTGGGAAACTAGAGAGGAAGAAGGAGGTTCAGGTGAACTCACTTCCTGACGAGGAAGATGGGCGTCGCTGCATGCTGCTGGAGGTGCTGCTGGCATTATTCTGGGTGGAGGTTTGCGTCTCTGGGGGCAGCGGAGGAGGCGGAGGGGGTGTTGGCATCGGATTGCTGGGGGGAAGAGGAGGCGGAGGAGGCGGAGGTGGGGGTGGAACGGATTCCTCCGTGGTGCCGTTTTCAGAGCTGTGGGCGGGACTGTCGGTCGGCTCCTCCAATAACACAGAACCCTGATGGAAGAAGGGCAAAGTTATGCATAGTCTGCACCAATTAACCCCTCAGAGTCACCTCTGCAGGGATTACCATAGCAACTACTTTGTTTTACCACTTGGTTATCCAATAATACACGTCGCCTTAACTTGAAACACCACTTGATTGATCACTGAGAACTAAAATCCCAAAGCTTTTCTCTTTTTTGAATTTTTATTTACTAGCTGTACTATTTTTAACACAGCAAATATGGTTGAAAATAAAGAATGAAATTAATTAAACAGTTATTAAGTTATGAGTCATATGAGTTAGATAAGATGAAACCTGAGCAATAAAATAATTGGAGAATTAGAGAGATGACATCACACCAAAGAACCAGGCAGCTTGAAGTGAAATAAAACAAGAGAGGACATCTAAAATGAACAGGACATAATATAGAATAAAACACTAACACTAATTAAAGCTAACAGTAAACCTGACAAGATAAAAGTATGATACATTACTGAAATAAAATAAGTCAATTACAATAAGGCTAGAAGAAGAAAGTAAAAAGTAATGCTGGCCATCGTACAGAGGTAATAGATAAGATCTAAAAAATGTGATAAATGTTAAAATGAATTCCAAAATGATGTATATGAAACTGAAATATTACACGTTAAACTGAACTACACCTGACAAATGAGAATATGAAATATTGCACATTAAATGAAATGCTACACGATACAGAAACTGATACTGGACAAACTATTTCATATAATATTGAAAATGACATTGATACTATTGTTATTGTAAAAGTGGAGGAGTTAATTAAACAATTAACTTATAAAGAAATTCATTTTTTATATTATTTATTATTTTTATTATCAATATTCTTTTTAAAAATATTTTTAGTCATTTAACTTATATGCTTGCTTAAAATCCCTTTTTTCAATGTGAAGAAAAATAACTTTTAATATATATATTATTTAAAAATATATAATTGGTGCTAGAGAGCTTCTCCTGGCTTCCAACAGGCTTCACTGAATCTCCTGCTGGGCTGAGCGAGCTTTAACCCTGCTGTTGTCTTCATTTACAGGAACCAAAAAATATTGTTTCCTTGTCTGAAAAAAATCCAAAAATTCAGCAAAAAAAATTCCACAAATTTCTGAAAATTTGCAAAACCTTCAGGAAGAAAATTCCAATAATTCCTTAAAAGTTTGCTTTAAAAATGTTATTTAAAAAAATCCCCCAAATTTGGCAAGAAAATCCTTGTAAATATTTTCAAAAAAATGAGTAAAAATCTTCCAAAAAAGTCCTAAAAATATCTAAAGTGATTCCATATATATCAGTAAAACTTGTAATATTTTCTTAAGAACATTCACCAAAAAATCTACCAAAATCCAGCGAATTTCACTGAAGAAACATTTTTAGCATTTCTTTTTTCCACCCAAAAATGTTGAAAATGTGGACATCAGAAGTTTCACTGTGAAATTTTTATTTTTTTCCCACATTTCCAAACTTTAAAACGGGTCAATTTTGACCCGCAGGACGACACGAGGCTTAAATTCCTGCACTGATGCTGCTGACGGGGACAGATGTGTGCGTCCCTGTTAGATATGGCCTCCCCTCCTACTGCCTTTTAATCAACTCATAAAGACACAATAACAGAGCTAATATGACCTAATCTCAAGGGGAGAAAACAGTGGAAGAAGCCATCTGCCGCTGCAAGTGACAGCGCTTTAACCCCGGTGCTCCACCCTCCTGCATGCATGCGTCCGGCACGAGCCCAAAGCGTGCCGTAACTCTGCTGGAGGCAAATTAATGGGCCGTGACATTTAACTCCACCCCGCCCTCTTTTATCCTCCGGACGCGTGCGCATCATTGTCGCCCCCTTCACTTTTCAAACCCCCAGGGAGCTGAGGGGGAGGAAGGGGGAGGCGGTGTCCAGATGGGTCTTGGCAGCACGCGCCGTTTCCGTTGATTAGCCATCCATCTGCTAGGGTTCCTCTGAGACCAGGAGGGGCCCCACTGAGGCCTTAATTGGCTCAATGTGGATTATACCCCGTGTCATCCAAAACACCCCCACTCCTGATACCCAGGAGATTATAAGAACACCGTCTCCAGGGACGCTGATGAGAGTCTAATGCACTCTGTTCATTCAGGCGTCTGTGGAGGTATGAGGCAGCAGACAAGTGGTTTAACCCTTCTGCTGTCTTCATTTATGGGCACCAAAAAATATTCTTTCCTTGTCTGAAAAAAATCCAAAAATTCAGCAAAAAAATTCCCCAAATTTCTGAAGATTCGCAAAACCTTCAGGAAGAAAATTCCAATAATTCCTTAAAAGTTTCCCTTAAAAGTTTGATTTAAAAAAATCCCCCAAATTTGGCAAGAAAATTCTTGTAAATATTTTCAAAAAATGAGTAAAAATCTTCCAAAAAAATCCTGAGAATATCCAAAGTGATTGCATATATATCAGTGAAACTTCTGATATTTTCTTTAATAACATTCAGGAAAAAATCAATGTGAATGTTATTTCTTTTTTTTCACCAAAAAATGTTCAAAAATTTCCCAAAAATGTTGCAAATGTGGACATCAGAAGTTTCACAGAAGTTTCATAGATTTATTTCCACATTTTCAAACTTTAAAACGGGTCAGTTTTGACCCGCAGGACAACATGAGGGTTAAGCAGCCGCTCACTAGCTGAAGTTTTCCGTACAAAAGCAGATTTGTTTTGACTTGTAATCCATCACCTAAAATGTTTACCTATGCAAACTTCCTTTCATGGAAAATTTTATTTTGTCGGGTGTTATTCCAACCACACCCCACCGTTCAACGTGAGCCAGGTAATAAGTGATACCTTCAGTCAACAGAAACACTGTAAAGATGTTTACTTTGGGATTCTATATCGCATTTATCTGCAGTGCAAATACAAATAACAATGTGGATTACATTTGATATGCGGGAGCTTTTATTGCCATATTTGACTCAAAGGAGACATACTTAATAACAGGCCTTTGTGTTCATCAGAATATCTGTAAAAAATGTAAATGTTCTTCCTACATGATGCCTAAATGTCAACACTGGATCAATCTTTTATAACTTCTATAACATGTTTACCCTCGTGTCGTCCTGCGGGTCAAAATGAACACGTTTTAAAGTTTGAAAATGTGGAAAGAAAAAAAAATTCATATTGAAACTTCTGATGTCCACATTTTCAACATTCTTGGGAAATCTTTGAGCATTTTTTTGTGGAAAAAAGAAATGTTAAAAATGTTTCTTAAGAACATTTACAAAAAAAGATTTTTTTGTGAATGTTCTTCAAGAAAATATTAGAAGTTTTACTGTTATATAAGGAATCACTTTAGATATTTCTAGGATTTTTTGGAAGATTTTTACTCATTTTTTGAAAATATTTTCCTGCCAATTTTTTTTTTTTTTAAATAAAACTTTTAAGAGAATTATTGGAATTTTAAGGAATTATTGGAATTTTCTTCCTGAAGGTTTTGCAAATTTTCAGAAATTTGTGGAATTTTTTGCTGAATTTTTAGATTTTTTTCCGACAAAGAAATAATATTTTTTTGGGCGCCCATAAGTGAAGACAACAGGAGGATTAAAATTTCTTGAATGAAGCTTGAATAGGTGTTTCAGCGACTTCCTGTGAAGCGCTCGTTTGTCGGGGATCGTCCTGAGTTTGCTCCATTGTCGGCTCTTGGACAGTTTACACAGAGGGGTGGAGACTCGGCAGGCGATGGAAATGAGGGGGCAGTTTGCATTAGGTGGCGAAACAAAAGCTCAAGAGGACACAAGATTATGTAACGATGCTCAGGCAAATAGTCGGTGCTGTAACCTAATGCCGGCACACCATCGGCCAGCTGAACCCCGCCATCCAGAGCGCCTTATAAGGAGCTGGGATGGCCACACAAACCTGGACAACACGACCAGGGAGCAGCGTATTAGCAAGCCTTACGCCAGCCTTCAGCTGTAGGAGCCCGTAGATTATTTTACATACAATTTGCAGGAGATTAAATGCTGTCCTTGAAAGAAAAAAACTTGACGTATAAACGTCCACGGCACCAGGGAGGCAAGGAAATTAGTTTGTGACCTGGCTTTTGGAGGTTACTTCACAGTGCATGTCAGATTACTTCAGTCAGTGTTCTGTCATCATCACTGTCTTTTCTTTTTTTGGTTATTCACATTACCTTCTGAAGGAAAAAAGTAGTATCTCCATGTGTCCATCCACTATGAAAATCTAATAATCATTTATGTTAATATTTGTTTAAATGTGTGTAGAATGTGTTTAAGTTAATTAAACCTCGTGTCGTCCGGTGGGTCAAAATCGACCCGTTTGAAAGTTTGAAGATGTTCGAGAAAAAAATAAAAATTTCCAGTGAAACTTCTGATGTCCACATTTTCAGCATTTTTGGGAAATTTTTGAACATTTCTTGGTGAAAAAAAAGAAATGTTAAAAATGTTTCTTAAGAACATTCACAAAAAAATCTACCAAAATCCAGCGAAATTCACTGGATTTTGGTTGATTTTTTTTGTGAATGTTCTTAAAGAAAATATTATTATATATATTTTTGGATTTTTTTCAGACAAGGAAACAATATTTTTTGGTGCCCGTAAATGAAGATAACAGGAGGGTTAAGTGAGCAGAAAGAAATATAGAGAGTTAGTGTTTTGGTCACCTTCTCGAGTATCATGTGGCAAAAACACCAAAGATGTTTTGTTTTTTTAAACATAGATTTTGCAGAAATTATTATTAACATATTAAAGAATAGATATGTTATTTATCTAAGCACTTAATTTAATGAACTGGATGATTTGTTGTCTGTTGTTTGAACTATCCAGACGGTTTTGTCGAGCATCAGATTTGTATTTTACCTCCTCGTTGGGCGCCATGCCTTTGCTTCCACGGCGCTCTGCGGTGTCGCTGCCCAGCGTCTTGTAATAGTCCCCAGTGCTGGGCTGCTTGCTGAAGCTCCTCGACTTCCTGTTTGAATCCACACGGCGTAATTTCTCGTGGTTTTCTCCGGAAGTCAGCTGCAGAAGAGATTTTGAAATTTAAATATGAGCATCTTTGAATAAATTTGAATTACCTTTTTAACTGTCTTCCATCTGTATGTTTTTTTGATACATAAAAAAGGAGTCAAAGAAAATATTTCCCAACATAAAGGCTTGACAAAATAACCAAATCATGGTTGCTTTTAAAACACTGGCAGGAAATGGTTCAGTTGTGCTTTTGCAGTGACCTTGCCATACGACGTGCCACGTACAGCGGAGTTACTCTCCTTTATTTCCAGATAAGCTCTGTCGTGTGACCAAAGCTGCTTTATTTGAATAAGAGAACAAGGCTTTAATTCACATGCAGCTTTTACACCAATGTACAGGAGACCTTTGGCCTCAGAGGCAGGGCTGAATGATGTGGGAAAAGTGAAGCTTCATTTAAATATTCGCTGTGTAACTGATTTATAAAGTGTGATAGAACGTTAACATGTGATACCATCAGAGGTGCGATTGTCATGCATAACAGTTGCTTAAAGTATACTCTAAATTACAACCTTTACAACTTACTAACTGCATTATTAGAAATTGCAATTTTAATACGAAATGGATAAATTCTTCAGCCCTACTCAGAGGTCACTAACAACTCTCATTTTTCCCTTCCAACATCTGTCTCAGAACAACTGAATGTGTAAATACCAGATATCAATTCCTGTCAATCTGAGAGTCTTAACGATACGCTGCTGTTGGATTTTACGTAGGCTAAGACGTTAGCAGTGGATGAGTCCACCTTCCAGTCAGTCTGGGACACATTTTCCTAATGCAAAAAAGCCTCACATTTGCATTTGATCTAAATAAAGCTGCTTTGAAACTTTCTAATTCATAAATACCACTTCTTCTAGAATTGTATTTTGTTAAAAAACGTGTGAAAATGAATTAAAAATCCCATTTCACTCTATTAGTGCAAAAACTAACATTAAGGAGGAGTCATCAAAGCAAAGTTACTTTGCCTTTCAAATCCTGGACTTGATATTAAACTTCATTTACATTTCCGTGCTTACAGATGTCACAACGAATAGAAATCCAGACAAGAATCTCAAATGTCGAGTAGAAATCCAATGTTAATGCAAGCGGAAATAACTGACAGCCGACCCCTGACCTCTGCTACCCCGCGGTGTCGGGTTCTGACTTCTTATGAGGCCATTTAATGTTGTTGACTCGTGTCTGCTGTCAGAAAAGAAATGGTCCCTGAGCACTCATCAGGTAATGTGAGCAGACTACAGATGGTTTGTCATCCTCCAGGGAGGTGGGCCAACAATAGCAAATGTACAAAGCATTTTGGCAGCCCTCCTTTTATCGTTCACACAGATGTACACACTCAGACGGCCTTTCTTCCCTTTATACGGCTCTATCTGTCAGCAAAAAGTCATATAGTCCTTTTTACACACACACACACACACACACACACACACACACACACACACACACACACACACACACACACACACACACACACACACACACATCAACACTTCTTACACTTTAATGGCATGCATGGACCATCAAGGGCTGCTTGTTGTTTGACATGTTCCGGCTGATTTGCATGTGGTCTCAGATAATGAAAGGACAAACAGAAATGAGCTGTTTGAATAATAATAAACTGTGTTAACATGAGATACAGGAACACTCCAACAGGAACATCCGAATATATTCGAAAGGCAAAGCTCACAATCAAAATACACCTCCATGAATGCAACACATTCACTGCTCAGACAAATCCGGAAGATTAACCGAAACATGCAAAGCAGCTTGTGATATTTTTTTTTGCTTTATGTGCAACCCAGACACCTCTGCTGTCTTTTTTAACACCTTACCTTAGCATTGAGAATCCCCTCCTAAAGCTCTCCTCCAGTCTCATCCACAAAACCCAGTGGAGCACAGAGAGGAGCTGTCACCAGATCCAGAGCTTCACCTCCTCTCCGCTCGGCGCTACGCCTGTCACTCTACCTGCCCTCTCACTTTACCCACAGGCCTCATCAATAACCTATTGGGCCAGCCACAGCAGCGGCAATGATGTCACCGCCAACCCGCAGACCAACCACTCCCCGACCCTGCCCAGCTCTCTTATGCAAAAACACAAACACCCATGTGCTGCCCTGACCACGGTCGCCCACACGCAAATCTCCCAGGCTTTAGGATTATCACAATATTCCAGCCATAAGTGCCTCGTATTAGCAGCAAAAAAAGGAAAGAAATTGGCAGATGTGTGCTAACTGCGAGTGAAATATCAAAGTTCAAGTTTTCTGGAGGAACTACAGTCCAGAGAATAAAACTGTGAGAGGCAATGCGGTGCTTGTTTTGATGCAACACATGAAACATTTGACTTCAGGCAAAGCGTATGCAGACGATTGAGCTCAGAGACACAAGAAAACACACACAAGAAACGTCCTTCGCTTGCATTCGTCAGGTTACAACACATTTTTATAAAAGTTTCCTGCACAACAAACTCCTAAGATGAGATTGTGTCCATGGATGAAGTTACTGCTCCCTGTAACTATGGCGCCCGAGCTAGATTGTTTTTCCCGATGTATATGGCACACGGTGATCTTATTTGTGAGTGTTTTCGTGCACGCTCCTGTGCACGCTGGCTTTTGTTCAATTGTTAATGAGGGCGCGCCCCGGGCCGGTCGCCTGGGCATCGACGATGGGAGGGGGCAGCACTAATTAAAAACCCTCCTGCACATGGCTGACGGCGCATGCGTGCACGCAAACACACACACACACACAGCTCACCATGACGACAGTGTACAGTGAACGCACACGCTTTCCAACAGTGGACTTTATAACAGCGAACAACAGCTGACTTTGTATAACAGATCCATATATACAGCCGGCGTCTGAACACTTGATTCTTCCAGTGAATCAGCTGATTCTGTTGCTTCTTAAGTTTTTCTGCTTTTAGCTGAAAATGCAAAGGCAGAGGTGTGTGATTTGACAGTTACTCTGCAAGATACAGACGTTGTTGTGAGTCTGAAATTTTGCAAAACTATAGATCTTTCACTGGTCTTCTGTTAAAACTGAATCAGGGGTGTCCAACATGAGGACCGCAGGCCAAAAGCGGCCCTCCGGAGGATCCAATCCGGTCCTCAAAGTGGAAAAACTCCAGAGAAGACATTAACTGCAGATTATAAATTAGTAAAACTATAAATTTAAAATCATTTCTAGACCATGACAAATTGTTTTGATCAGAAAGTAAAATACTAGATTGTTCATTGTTCTTTTGTCATTTTGGATTGATTGTTTTTGTTGTTTTTTGGAGTTTTTTTGGCTGAATTTTGTTGGTTGTTTGATGTTTTTGTCATTTTGTGTTTCCTTTTTGTCTCGCTTGTGTTTTTGTCTTATTTTTGTAATTCTGTGTTTCGCTTTATTTGTTGCTTTTTGTCTCATTTTTTTGATGTTTGTTTAATGTTTTGTTTCTCATTTTTTGTCGTTTTGTGTTTCTTTTTGTCTCACGTGTTTTTTGTCTTATTTTTGTGTTTTCTTTTATGTCTTGTTTTGGTCATTTTGTGTCTTTTTTGTCTCTCTTTTGTCGTTTGTCCATGTTTTTGTCGCTTTGTGTCTTGCTTTTGTAATATTTTGTCTTGTTGTTTATTTCTTTTTTTTTTGTCTGACTTTTGTCACTTCATTCATAAAGTAAAATCTTACATGGTTCAGTTCCAGATAGTTGTGACTAAATGTTGTGTTCCATTGTAGACACTCTGTGATGTGATTGATTTAATGTGAACTTTTTTAGAATGTACATTTTGTCACTAAAACAAAGGAAAGATGTGGAATTGTAGTTATTTACCAGTTATTATGCTGTAATTTTACTGAGCTGGGCTGAATGTGGAACCTGGACTAAGATGAGTTTGACACCCCTGAATTAAATAATCTTCATGTGACTGGACAGAGACTGATATTATCATGTGGCCAACAATCAGGGAATGAATGTTTCATGAGGGGAAAGTGATCCCTCAGATAGGTTATCTTTGTCGTAATTACAATGTTCCCTGGACAACTCATTTACATTTCTGTTAGAATTACAACTTCACAACCAGTTTTAGGGCTTCGCAGCGATACTAAACCACCAGCAGCGTCTGTTCAGGTCCTAATAGCTGCTCCTTGTCAGCTCTTTAAACACTTTGGAGTGATCTGTGGCCAGATTACGTAATTACTGGAATTAACATCAAACACATCGAATCCACTGTTGTGTGTGTCAACTCAGAGGCCTCCTGTGGTAATGAGCATCTTCTTTGGCCTCGTTAGCTGGTGCTAACACAATAACATCATTGTGGCCGCCGAGACAAGGCACATTGTTGGAGAAGAGCTATAGCCCGACTGATTAGACAGGAGGGAAAATAGCAGCTAATGGCCAATTTATCCCAAACACCCTGTTCTTCCTGTTTTTTTAGGGTTGTCCTATATCATGTCACAACGAAGAAGCTACTTTTTGAAGTTTTACGTGCCCAAAACTGGAGATATCTGCAGTTTTGATAAAATAAAGGGAGCATGTTTGAGCTAATAATGTATCGTGCATCATAGAAATGGACTGAAATACTACACTGTGTGTAAGCATGCACTAGTCTTGCACTATAAATAAGCCAGTGAAGCAGTTCAGAAAGGCACAAACAATTATCTTAACCCTCCAGTTGGCCTCATTTACGGGCACCAAAAAAATATTGTTTCCTTGTCTGAACAAAATCCCAAAAATCAGCAGAAAAATTCCCCAAACTTCTGAAAATTTGCAAAGCCTTCAGGAAAATATTCCAATAATTCCTTAAAAGTTTCCCTTAAAAGTTTTATTTTTAAAAAAATTCCCCAAATTTGGCAAGAAAGTTCTTGTAAATATTTTCAAAAAATGAGTGAAAATCTTCAAAAAAAATCTTAAAAATACCTAAAGTGATTCCATATATATCAGTAAAACTTCTAATATTTTCTTTAAGAACATTCACAAAAAAATCAACCAAAATCCAGCAAAATTCGCTGGATTTTGGTTGATTTTTTTGTGTGAATGTTAAGAAATATTTTTAACATTTCTTCTTTTCCACCACAAAATGTTCAAAGATTTCCCAAAAATGTTGAAAACGTGGACTTTAGAAGTTTCACTGTGAAAATAGTTTTTTCTGCATTTTCAAAGTTTAAACCAGGTTAATTTGACCCACAGGACGACACGAGGGTTAATGAAAAATGTAATTATTGAGGGTTTTTGCTTCAAGGCCTTTCTCATGATGCAGGAGCTCACCAACACTGTCCATACCTCCTTTTTGCTCTCCACATGTCGCAGGTTGCCCTTCACCTTCAGAAACTCAGCTGGTGAAGGCTCCTGAGGGGGTTTTGGCGCCGGGTAGCTCGGGGGCGGAGGAGGCACCGGGGGACACTGTGGAGGAGGCGGCGGCGGATACGCTGGAGGCGGCGGCGGGGGCTTCGGCTCAGCAGGTATCTCAGTGTTCTTGGGCACGTCAGAGCCGATGTCTGGGTTTAGCATGTCCATGTATGCCTGCATGTCTGAGATGGCCGATTCTGATGCACCTGTGACAGAGTTCATAAAGGAAGCACATTATTACAGGAACCAAAACACGGTTTAAACATGAATGACTCTAAGGATGGCCATCGAAAACAAACTGTCTGCTCAGGGACCACTAGGGTGCAGCACCACTATAGCCAGCACCTGTGCTGTAGAACAAAAGGAAGCAAACTGCTGTCCACTTCAGCAAATAGATGTTTCCATTATTGCAGGGGTGTCAAAATCATCTTAGTCCAGGTTCCACATTCCGCCCAAGTTGATCTCCAGTGGACCGAACCAGTAAAATAACAGCATAATAACCTACAAATCACCACAACTCCTATTTTTTCCTTTATTTTAGTGTGAAAAAAAAAGTACATTCTGAAAAAAGTGCCCATTTAAGGAATTATCTTTTTACAAAATATTATGAAAAACCTGAAATTTCTTAAGAAAAATACATTCAATTTGAACAATTTTATGCCCCAGTTTATCATTTACACATTACAACTTTCAGATCACAGTGTCTACAAAAGTTACAGCTATCTGGAACTGAATGATATAGTTTTTACTTTATGATCAAAACGACAAAAGTCAGACAAAGATGACAAAAAAACAACAGACAAGACAAAATCTCACAAAAGCAAGACACAAAGCGACAAAAACATGGACAAACGAGAAAAGAGAGACAAAAAAGACACAAAATGACCAAAACAAGACATAAAAGAAAACACAAAATGACAAAAATAAGACAAAAAACACAAGTGAGACAAAAAGGAAACACAAAATGACAAAAAACGAGAAACAAAATAACAAAACATTAAACAAACATCAAAAGTCAGACAAAAAACAAGACAAAATATTACAAAAATGAGACACAAAACAACAAAAGAACAATGAACAATCTAGTATTCTTCTTTAGGATCCAAACAACTTGTCATGGTCTAGAAATGATTTTAAATTTATAGTTTTACAAATTTACTATTTACAGTTAATGTTTTCTCTGTAATTTGTACACTTTACAAAGTTGTCCCAGGGGCCGGATTGATCCCTCTGGAGGGCCGCTTTTGGCCCGCGGGCCGCATGCTGAACACCCCTGCGTTATTGCTATATTTGGCATTTAAAAGTCCCGGATTTATGGCCAGTTAATACAAGACAATATGGCGGGTTTCATCAAACATTGTGATTGTGATTTGATGTAAAATATATGAGAAAATATGAGCTTGTCAGTATTTAATATTTCGATTTATAGACAAATGGGGACATCATTTGGGATTAAATTAAGTGAAAAATGTACATGAGTTGCAGACCTGTGTGCGCCACTGTATTGAGCTGAGCCGGTGGGCCTCGTGACATCGTTAAGCTGCTTCTCTTCTCCCCGGTGCTGGACTGGCTGGAGTTGGCTGAGTCATAGTTGGACAGGGAGCTGGACGGCGAGCTGATGTTGAAGTGTGCCGCCTGGCTGGTGGGAGGCATGGTGGTGTTCGGGGACGACAGGCCCGAGTCCGGCTGCTTGTACTCGAGATCCGTCGAGGGGTCCCGAGACAAAACGCGGTGCTCCACACTCTGTCAAAATACCGTTATATCAACAATCTGAACTCTACAGTCCCAACTGCTCGTTAGTAAAACATCTGGCTCATTTAGTTTATATAATAAAAGATACAGTGTCATCATATGAGGCAGATAAATGAGTTCTTGTCAATATGAATTATCTCCATGTTCAGCCGTCGGTTCATAAATCCCACCGGGTCTCAGTCCCTGTTGACTCACACGAGGAGAAAAGCAGCGTGACTTTAATTACTGCACACTAATGAAACATCTCACAGCTGGTTAGAAAAGGCTCCGGGGCATTCTGCTATTCCCTCAATTGGCTGAATGTCTCTCGTGACAGAGAGCACAAGAGAAGGGAAATCCGTTTCCAGAGTGTTCAGAGTGGAATAGTGATTGTTGCTCTGGTCATTCAGGGATTTCAGTGGGTTGAAGCCGTACAGTCCAACGTATGGCAAGTGTCTGGAGTTCTACTGATTGGCTGCAGGTTGGTTTTGTGACAGCGTTTTGTTGTTGTAATGTGTACAGTATGTTGGATTGTGGTTGTTTGGGACCAACGAGGTAAGAATTAAAATGAATAGTGATTATTTGAATACTTTAATCATATTTTACAAATAATACTGTGCAGAATCGGAGCTGCAGTGTGGTGATGTATCATGAGGTCACTGCAGCAGATATGATTAATCATGATTTCCTGCAGAGTTGGAATTTGTGTTTGTTATTGATAGTACGGACAAAACAACAGTACATATGCTGTCCTTCATGTCTAGTGCAGTCTACTATATGTTTTGATGTTCAGAACTAGAGCTCCCAGGAGACCAATTAGTGTTTGAAAATGCAAAAAACACATTAGTAAAACATACTGTATGTCCTCAAGCTTAATGAGAACTTTAGTGTCTCCCAAATTGTGCAATAATTCAAATATTACAAAGATTACAACATCTAAAGCGGTAGTTCACAACCTTCCTGGCTCAGATTATGGTGTTAGTGTGGATACAGATCGTGAATATGAAGTCAACAAACGTGTGATTTCTTTCAATGTGAAAGAGGATAATCTTTACAGATACAGTCCTGAAAACACAGACAAATATAATATATATTGTACAAAATGTTAAAGTATAGTGCAACAGAAATACATTTTCTCCTTCCTTTATTTTTTCTTAATGCTCCTAAGACTAGCCTGTATCATTATTATTTTAGATACAAATGTCTTAAAAGTACTTTCAGAAAATGCTGCTGAAATCACAGAATTAGTAAAATAATATAATACACATATATATATATAATAATAGTATTAATGTGCAACTTTACTGAAATATTACTGCCTCATATTTGTTGTCTGTGTTTGCTGTCTCTTCCAAAGTTTGTGTAGATCAAGAATAAATTGAGACCACAAATATCCCCTCAGTTTTGCTGCATTTATATGCAGATTAGAGGTCCAGACTTGTGGGTCGCAGCTCTTACCATGTTCTCCACGGTGCGCAGGTACTTGGCACACTGGGAGTGGCCGTTGTATTCGGCCAGGTCTGCAGCTGTGAAGCCGTCCTGGTCCCTGATGCCCAGATCCACCCCGTTCACCACCAGGATCTGACAGCACTGGAGAGTAGATGAGACGGTGTTTTACAGAAATAAGGTGAATAGCATTATGGTGTTGGTGACAGTGACAGTAGTCCTTAAAATGCTTCTCTGGTCATTGATTAAACCCAGAAAAACTCACGTGTATCAAAGTTACATGTTTAGAAGTTAGAAGTCTATTTTTGCCTTAAAATCACTTGGTCATAACTTTACATAAATCTATGCTACGTTACACTACTGTACGCTAATGTAAATTTTAAATATTAAGGCATACATATTTGAACCAGAACAGGAGTAATGATCCTGAAAGCCTAAATCTGCAAGGATTGCTTTGGATGAAACCCCAGAGGTCTGAATCCATGTTTTTGAGACGGTGGAAATATTCAACCATGGTGCTCACTGCTAATTTTGCTCATGATATAAAAACCATCGTAAGTAAGATTTTCATCAGAGGGGGGTCTTTAAAATCCTTGCAAATCAGTGATGTTTACAATAATTTGCTACAAAAACTTGCAGTCATGTTTTCTGTGGAAACCATGTAAGAAGCTGAAAGTATTTGACTTTAATGTGGAATAACAGAAAATGTTGTTTGGGCCAATTTAAACGACAAAAGATTGATAAAACATGACAAATACAACAATATAAAGGAGATATAGTATATCCTGTAAAGCAGTTCACTCATTACACTCATACTTATTAAACCACTGTTCAAAAGCTAAAAATACCAATGAATACATTGACATTAGTTTTGGTCACAGTGACAATACGTTTCAGTTATGAATCTCTATAGCAGGATATTTAAAGCAAATGCATTGATGATGTGCTGTCCTTCTATTGTCTTAAAGTGACAGGGGAAAATTTGTTTTCTGTTTCATAATTGAAAGAAAATTGGAAATAGTTTAAAGCAGCTGTCCAGAAACGTTCCTGCCAAGTCCCTGTGGAAGTCGGAGTAAGCTCGTTCTCATACGATTTGTTTTTGGCAGAGTGTCTCAGTTAGCTTCTGAACAATGTTTTCTCCAGTCAGGTCACTTTCTAGTAAGGCTTCAAACCCTTCTTGTACACTGGTTATTATCTGGTTTAGATTTTTCATTAAGTGGGACACATCAGGCTGTGCGATGAGATCAGGACATAGTTAGTGGTTAGCCAAATTAGCAGGGTGGTGAAAACCATAAGCTAGAGGCCATTCATTCAAAACTTATGGCTGTCAAAACCACTACGGGTAACCGAGTACCGAGAATTACAATGCATTTACATCATTTATTTGAATATTGTTTATTTAAGATTTTTTCAGCCTATGTCTTCTGTCATTATTGTCAAATAAACATCAGAAACCCTCAGTTTTACATTTAACAATTTACTGCAAACACCAAATCTCTCAGCTGTGAGCCTTTACATCCGCTGTATTATACTATATTCTAATACCAAAACTACAGCTATCTGCTCTGTGTGCTTCAACCAAGAATTTGCATTTAACTTCCAACTATTCCACATAATTTTGAAACTTGTATTTGCTGTGAAAATTGCACCTTTTTCTCTAACTTAGGATCTCTTCATTCTATACTAATACGATGCCAGAAAGAAGAAATATTTATCTGTATTCTGTTACCATTTTACCACGAGTAAACAAACATAGGGCATAAAGCACACCTCCAGTTCCCCGTTCTCTGCAGCATCATGTAAGGGCGTCCCTCCCCAGTTGTCGGTGACGATCTCTCCGCCGTGCAGCAGCAGCCAGCTGAGCACCTTCGCGTGACCTCGACTGGCTGCAAAGTGCATCGCCGTGGCTCCGTCACCGTCCCTGTCCGCCAGGCTGATCTCTGTGAAACTCATCTACAGAGGGGGGGAAAGATGAGGACATAAGTTACAGTTAGTTCAGCTGCAGTCTGAGAAACTTGTTAAAATTGTAGAAGGTGGCAAGTCGCAAGTTCAGTTTTAGATTGATGCTTTGTGGTAGTTACAAATGCTTAAATAAGAATTCAATCGTGTTTTAGATGCAAAAAAACATAGTAAACTTGCAATAGAACTCATTTAATGACTCAAACAAGCAGTATGTCATTTCTGCTGCTTGGGTTCTCTCAATCAAAACAACGAAAGATGCAGAATGGCAACATTGTGAAGTGGCACAGGATCATGAATGATGTCTTCACCACTGCTGTCTAAGAAAATCTAAGTCGCACGACTGGCAATCCACTTGACTGGTTTCATTCATATCTCTCAGGCTGCACTCAGTTCATCCAACTCAAATCCTTCTGTTCCCAGCCCTCTCCTGTCTCTTCAGGTGTGCCCCAGGGATCTGTCCTGGGGCCCCTTGTTTTCATCACCTACCTCCTTCCCCTTGACAATATCTTCCGTAAATACAACATTCACTTTCATTGTTACACGGATGACACCCAGCTCTACCTATCCAGTAAACCCAACTTCACATTCCCACCCTCCTATTTGGTCTCCCTCACAAATCCCTCCATAAGCTTCAACTGGTCCAGAACTCAGCTGCTCGCAACATCTCCAAACCCCCCTCATTTCATCACATCACCCCCATCCTACAGCAGCTCCACAGTTCCAATAGCTGTGCGTAACATTAGATAACATTAATGGCTAAGCTACCATTAGAAGGATCAATAACCAATACAGCTACGTTAGGTGGTAAATTTAAATGCAGGGCCACCTGTAATCACATCAATCAAACTAATTGTGATCCATCGCAAGTTAGCAATAAAACAATAACTAATGAGTTTTCCTACTCCTTCATCTTCCTCCTGCACACCCTGACATATCTGGTGTTTCTGGCATTTTCTTGGCTATAGGGGGTGAAGGATATATGATGACATCAACAGGTAGCCATAATGAAACACAGGTAAACTGAGATACAGATTTCTCTGGGTTTGAAATTTGTTAGAAACATCTGGGATAATATAAGTACACAAGACAATTATTTTCACAGAATTTAGAAATCTACTTTTTAGAAATGTTAAATATAATACATTTAAGAAAACTATCTGGCCTTAGTTTAGACTCTGATTTAGACATCAGGTGTGTCAACCTTGTGATCAGTTAAAGTATGGGCAGTGGCTCTAGGAAAACAAACTTAAAGATTAGCTCCACAGTGTCACGACTTTGAAACACACCAGCCATACGATGACAGTGTTGTGGCCCATCTGGGCAGCAGCGTGCAGAGGTGTCATCCCGTCATTGGCTCTGATGCTCGGATCAGCTCCGCAATCCTTGACCAGGTATTGGACGACCTCCAGATGACCCTCCTGGCAGGCCAGGTAGAGCGGCGTGGCACCATTCTTAGTTTGGGAGTTGACAACACTGTGAGGAAGTGAAAGAGTTAGGTGAACAAAAGACTCATGGGTGGACAGAAAACCAACTAAACCGATGATATTATACATAAAATTAGCTCAGGTTTCAGTTGTGTGATTCATTTTAACAGTATCTTGGTACAAATGATGTTGACTAAATGAAGATCTGACTAATTTCACGCCCATGTCCAAAGTTCAAAATTTCACCTGACCAACCACGGTATTGCAAATATTTCCATTTTAACAAATACAGTTGGTGCTTATACACATTTAGAACAGAAGAACAGTGCAGATTATTTGCAGCAATCTTCTTTGCAGGTTTAATCATCTAAAAAGAAAAGCTTCGGTTTCAAATTGAAAGTAAAACTCTTACACTGAGCCTGTCAAAAGCAACAAAACACCATCTTACTTGAGGTGTTGTTTCTAGAAAGAATCCCATTCACTAACTTGTCGATTATGTAGCTTGTGAATGAAAATTAACAATTTCATTCTAAAATAAGAAGTTCAAGTCTTAAATTCAAGAGCATTCCTTGAGTATGTATTGTTGGATCTCTGTTTAGTTCTGCTAATTATACAGAAAGTCTATAAATCCACTTCTTCTTCATTCTGCTGTTGCACAAGGTAAAATGTTTTCATGAGGTTTTCGGCTTTTTTCTCAGACAGTTCTTTAGAAAATTTTCAGAAACAAGCTAAAAGACACTAAAACGCCACACTGACAGTCAGACTGGAAAAACCTTTTAAGCTGACACTAGACTAAATACACAGTTTATGTGTTTTAGATGCTTCCATCAAGTCATTGTTTACACTTTTTTTGCACTTGCAGTTCTCACACAGACAAAAGAAATAGAAATGTACTTTGCTACACACTTGTCAAGGCTAATTTATCTGACACTGATGGTGATAATGAAGAGTAGTAACCCGGCTGTGTCTTACCAGATAATGGCTGTAAAGCACATTTTCCTATTTGCCAACAACAACAGTAGTTGGTTGAAGAGATTAGGCAGTATTTTTTGGCTCTGTTGACAGAACATTTTATAAGAATGACCTTAAAACAATGCAAACATTTAACAAAAATGTGAACAATGTTTTCAGATTTATCTAGTCTGAAGACAAAATGTACCTAACTGACAGAAAAACATGTCTTTGTCAATGTCAACATTGGGCTATTCTGAGCGGAGACAGTAGTGGTGTCCAGCCAAATCCCACTCTCCTTTATTTGCAAAGGTCCTTCACTCCGCCTCCGATACAAAACCTCCTCCAATGCCTGGATCCCTCCTTGTCCTAGATCTTCTCCGTCACAGCGGGAGGTCAGGGAGTGAACGGGCGCTTCCACACTAAATCCCATAAGGTTGTGGCTTTATTTGGACTCTGACAAACGAGCAGTGAGTCTCCTAAGAGGATTATCACTCCACTGGCTTTGCTCGACTTGCTTTGTGCTTAACGAAGGGTTGCCAGTGGGCAAAGAGTAGGTAAATAGGAGTAGATGTTGAGAGGCAGGGCGGCTCCTTTAGACTCAAACGTGACCCTGCCATGCTTTCCCCAAAAGGATTTGGCTCATTAAAGCTACACACGGATATTTATGCTCAAATTAAACATGCAAAGCTGTATTTGCTTTTGATCAATCTGTGCCAGTAAATATAGAGGAAATCTGGGGGCATAATAACAAAGTCTGAGGCATCGCTTCCCTTCGAGAGAAAACAACAGAGGCTTGTTTGGGTGATTGAGGGAAAAGTTCTAAGTAAACACTAAATATTTCAAAATAAGACGGGGAAGTAATCTGCGTTTCTGTCATCAGGAAGTGGGCACTCAGATGAATTATTCATGCGTGTAACTAAAGTGGGATAAAGTTCAGCTGCACACTAAGGTCTGTTCAGGAGAGGAGCTGATATTAATCCTAACCACAACATTTTAAGAGTCAGGAGGTGGAGTGTGTTCACGGTGAGACGGATACAGTTCTGTCACAGCAACACAATGCCTTTGTCACAACTCTTCAAAGTGAAGAGGCTCAAACACTCCCCGCTAAAGAAGTGCTTTTGGAGAGCAGGTGTAGCTTTCAAAGGGCTGAGAAAGAGGTTAGCCTTGTGTGACGACACAAGAAGCACAAGAGACGCTACTTCATCAGCCACTGGGAGGAGAAAAACTCACTAAAACAGAAGACATTTGATACATTTCCAGTTCAGCTCTGATGAGTAGTTTACCTCAGTAATTGTCTGTCCTCTCCCTTCCCCCTCACAGACACAGGAACAATGAGCAAGGTTATCTCCATTACTGCTAAAGTGATTGATGTCGCACTAATGGCCTTTTTCTTAATAAACGCTCACTATGTGCTCATTGTGTTTCCTGTCTAAATAATGAAGGAAGGTTGTGGGAAAATGTAGACGCTTTATTTACCTTAATGACCTTTGGGTTTTTTGTGCAAAACTATGTGTTTAAATATATTTCACAGTCGAAATCTGATTACATAATGGGTCGAAATCTATAACTGAGGGACTTTTGAAGTCCATGGGATATATCTTGCATACATTTTTATTAAAAGTAAATGTTAAATAAATGTTTTTATGTTCATTATGATCATGTCTTTACGAATTCCATAATTATTTATTATGGAAACAATCATTTATTCATAAAAAATGACTGGATATCACTAAAATGTCAACTAAATAACGTCCCAATTTAATACCAACCACCCTCTAATTAGCTAAACAATAATAAAATGAGCTGATTCAGATATAGTTTGGATTGTGTTCTTTTAGTAAGTTGAGATAATCATGACAGATATTTCTTTTTTGGCAATATGTCAAATTTTATATGGAAAATAACAAATTAAATCCCTTTCCACTAAGTTCCCCATTACAAAAACACCTCTCCAGGAAGTGTGTTAATTCCAGATCACATGACCTGCTCCACATGATGTCATTTCCTCCTGAAGAAAAGACTGGCCAGACTCCAAGGCTTTCTGACTTATTTAATATAAAGTAGTCAACAGGTTTACTACAGTATCTTCATAAAGAACATTCAATTTCAGTTTTACTCAATTCTGTATAATATATAGAAGAATCTTTCTCTAAAATGCCATGTGGTGTTTGATTATAGATGATCATGTTGATTTTAGGCCTGAAAACAGCAAAAATGTCAACTATGATACCTGCCAACTATGTTATAAAAAGTCCCACAATAATAGGCTCACTTGAGCTCTAATCTAAACTTCTTTGAGAGACGGCTTCAAAACAAGAGGACAACCAAAATACACAGACGATAAACACGTAGAAACAAACAGGAACATTTAATAAAACCCTAAATGAGAGTAACACCTAAGAGGTTTCCAGTAAACACCGAATTATAATGCAGTGCTCTGCTGGGAAACCTTGCATCCTGGCATTCATGGGGATGTTACTTTGGCACATAAAATCCATCTAAACAATGTTCCACCCCCTGAGGCAGGGTTGTGCACCCAACTGTGCCTTAAAAACTGATCAGCAATGACTCGAAGAACACGAAACGATCTATAACCAACATCCCTGTGTTGATGCCCCGATGGACCAGAGCTGTTTGTCATTATTAGTCAGTTGGTTTTAATGTTGTGGTTGATCCCTGTTGATTTCAAATATCAGCTCAGACCAATAACTTAAGTTGAAGATGCAACAAATTTGCATGAAACAGCCTCCTGCTCATTTCATTTTCAATGCACGTCTCCAGTTTATTTAGAGACTTTTTTAAAAAGCAGAGGAGCACGTAAAGATTCACTTTAAAGACGGTGTATCTAAGGTTTGGTCTTCTTAACGAAACTCCTACATGATATCTAGTTGTAACACTGCAGGCCTTTTACCCAGAAGCATCACTGCATTTTCTCACGTTAAACCTCTTGAAACAGAAAAGAGGTTTTGTCCAAGTTGTACCAAGAAGTTATTAAGAAGATTAAATCTGAAGAAAATAAGTGCAGTTCAGTCATTGGCTGAGAGAAATGCTCGACTATTCACCCTTTACTGTCTGTGTATGTAAATGTAATCAAATTCAAAACTCATTTCAAAAACTTGAAGTTAGAAAGAGCGCACCATAGTAAAGACTTCTACCCTAAACAACACCAAGGATAGTTGGAATGCATTCATACCTCAATATCCATACGAATCATTATATTTTTATGTATTTAAATACTCGAACTGGTTCTACTTTTCAGTCTTTTCTTTCTGCTACTGCATCAAATTCCTAAATGCAAGACGAAATCCTGGCTCATTTTGACACGAGGTCTTTTATTTGAGGGTGAGGAGATGATTTGTTTGTATATATTCATTTTATTTGTGACTCTATGAACAATTTAAGTTTTCTCTATCCCTATTTGAGCAACTGTCATTTAAGAAAACTGAACAAAATATATTTAAAAAAATCCTCATATAACTGCTAGTTTGTCTGCACTCCCACTGTGTTTAAAACAGAGGTTCAGACAGTCATTTCCTGGATTATTCTAATGCAGAAGTGTCCCGTTTTTAACTGTATGTTGGAACTGCAGCTTGGCCCACAATCTTAATCCACACTAATTGGTTGCATAACTTGTCTATAGCCTCTTTCTCTCGTTCACCCTCCTTCATTCATTCACTCCTTTGTGTACCGAGGTTATCAGCAGACGCACAGCACGTAGAACTTCTAGTTTTGGGTAACTGGGAGTCATGTGTGTAGATGCAGCTTACATGTCAAAGACACTAAAATATGCATCCGGAAGTAAAGAAGCATCTCAACAGCATCAACATCTATAGTCAGCTCCCTCCTCTGATTGCTTGTCTTCACTTCAGAGTATTTATGGGTTGTGCATGTAAGTCAGAAGAAAGTCAATTTGCTGTATGTAACAAATCTAAGACATTTATCCAGATACAGTAACTAACCTGGCTTATCATCACATTTTGTGCTTGTTTTTTTACCCAATCTCTGACTAGTTATTGTGGTAGTTTTATTGCCATAGTTTTACTTATGAGTTTTATTAGGTGGAGTGTAGGGATGTCCAATAATATCGGCCCGATATTGGCATAAAACTGTAATATCAGTCAATATCTTTGTCGGTTGTTTTGCCTATCATGAAAACGGATAAAATAATGCCTGGATTTCGCCGACAGCTCGAAGTTGTACCGTATAGTTGTCACATTGGAATAGACTCATAGAGGGAGGGAGAGTGTCAACTGTTGTTTGAGACAATTAAAAAAAGAAAAAAAAACAGAATTTTCTCCATAACTTCAGTAGAAGCAGTTTTCTTATTTTGCACAGACAGTGTTTCCATTTAAAAGCCTTGTTTCATCTGAAAATGCATCCAATGGGACATCACAATAAAATGAGGCATGATGTGTTAATTCCACCACAGGAGATACGTGATGTTACCTAGAATTAGTTAAATAGCCCACAGATATCGGTACTGGAGTGGGAAAGTGAGAGTTAGACGATATCGGCATATCGGTTATTGGCAAAAAAGTCAATATCGGACGTCCCTAGTGGAGTGGTTTTAGTGCTTAAAGCTGTCAAGTTGAATACTTTACCAGGGTTCCTTCATGTGGGTTGAATTTGTAACCCCACATGTTCTCTGCTGATTTTATTGTAGCTGTCCTAGGTTTTGAGTTTAGTACTGGTTTCTGATGTATTAGTGTTTGTCTGAGCACCGACCTGTTCGTCCTATTTTGAATGGTCTGTGAACTAAGTAGTAACAGTTCATCCTCAGTAATCTCTAGAGAAATCCTTGCTGCTGTTTCTCATCTGGTTTTCTTGACTAAAGTTACTATTATGCAGTCCAATCTGCAGCGGTCTGTCACAAGTCCTCCATAGCTGGGTTATTATCATGAATCTTTTTGCTTATGTGATGGATCAGAGTGGCCATTTCACTGATCTTTGCCACTTTTAACAGCCAGTTTTAGAATTCACCCTGGCAGAGTAACCACAGGTTTAGCTATCAAGTTAACACTCAGAATTGGTTCAAATGTTTTTGTTGCCATTTAGAGTTTGTGCTTCCTGATTTATTTTGTTTTACCACAATAGATTAGAACTGAAAAAACACAAGTTTATAAAACATTTGATCAAATAACCTGAGGAGCATCTAGATAAATACATCAAACTAGCTCACATGACCTCAAAGATCTGTACTGATGAAGGCCTAGTTGGAAGTAAAAGTCCTGGTGGAGAGGCTTTGCAGTGTCTTGATGCTGTGTTAGAGTGTGAAGTAACTTTTTTATGACAGAAATGCTGCAAACAGAAAACACAACAAACACTTGAGATGTAGCTGCTGCTGCTTGTTTACAGTGTTGGTGTCTGTACTTTTACCAGCCACACTCTCATTATATTTTACCATCATTAGGCTGCCAGTTACTAAAGTGGTGATGTAACACAGGGAGTCATGTTATCCTTGTGATTTTTCAAGTAGAACAAACTCAGAGCCATCAAATTACCTCTTAAGTCTCACGGATACAAATTTGTGGCTTGTAATAAACCCTGCAGCTAGAATGCTATCTCTCCGCTGCAAAGTTCTTTTCTAAACAATACCTGAGGCTGGAGACTAGAAAGCAGCCCGTCTATTCAAACGGATTTGTTTTCCTCATTATCTTATCGCTGGTTGGCGCTACTGTGTGTCGCCCTGGAGATGGTGGTAAACTGCAGCGGTGGGAGGGGAGGTGGAGAGCAGTGAATGGGGCCCAGCTATCAGGGAGCTACCATGTCCCAGCGGATCATTAAATTTTCAGCAGGTATGCACCTGTCTGGGCTGCAACCGGACAATATTGGAAGTGCTGAGCAGAAGGTTAGAGCCTGGACAAGCTGCTTATCCTGCTAAGGTCATCTAAGTCAACACCATTTAAACAACAAGGCTGTTTAGCTCAAATTAGGCGTAATTACATTTCTGTTTCTTTCTGGCACCAATTAATGATCATTATTGATACCAGAGCAGATACATCCTTCAGTTCAAGAGTTAATATTTCCCTTTTTTGTACTTTTACAACCTGACAGGTACAATATTACTATTGAAAGTGGAAAAACAAAGCAAGCAGTAGTTGTTTTACTGCAACGTCTGTTCATTTATTATGTTAGTTAAATGCATTTTAGTTGTATATAGTGTTGCAATGCAGCCATAAACATATTAAACAGCACGCTGTATGATAATTAGAATTAGAAACATAAAGTAAAACACAAAGACGTTCTTTAGAGGAACACGTTCCCTCACTGTTTACTCGTGGAACTGATAACTCCCTGCAAATACTTTTACATTGTCTACAGCACAATTTAATGCTTACCAATTAAAACCGCTATAACACCCCTCAGTGGAATTACAGAGTAGAGCTGCAAGGACTAATTGATTATTTGTCAGTTATTCAATTAACTGCCGAGCATTTTTATAATTATCAGTTACAGTACTTGTGTTTAAAAAAAGAATTTATTCAGTTCCAGCTTTTTAAAGTGAATTATGTTCTTGTTTCTTTTCACGTATGACAGGAAACTGAATATCTTTGGATTGTGAACCAGAAAAGACATTTAAGGATGTCATCATTGGCTTTGGGAAACACTGATCAAAAAAGATGTTCTGACTTTTTCTAAACCAAACAGCAAAGTGATTTAAAAAAGAAAATAAGTGACCTACTGATTGATGGTGAAAATAATCCTTATTGCAGCCTTATTATAGACTATATATACGTATATATGGTGCTGACAGCCTAACGACAAGAAATATTTTGCTGCTGAAATCAATCTTTTAGGTGTTTTATGTTCTAAAACACATTAAGCTGGCTGAAATAAAGTAGAATCGCATCCATTTTTTGGAGACATTATCTGCAAACAGCCTGTTTATGAAGAGTTTGTTGTGCTTCTAGTCTTACGACTCTGTGCTGCTTCCCAGAGGAGAAGTCCACCAACATCTCACCATGTCCATGGAGCTAACATGGTACATATGGGCGAATGTTATCTCTGACACAGATGGGTCTGACGCTGCACTGATTAGGGATGACATTCATTAAGGGGAAACTGCACAATGCACAAAAGCATTCATGTCCCGCAAATAGGATTAGTCAATTAATTAATTAGTTGATCGGCAGAAAATAAATCAGCAGCTCTCATCCTCACTGAAATGTTGCTGGTCTCCCTTGAAATAAGGCTGCTAACTTATGACGGAACAACCAAGTTAAATCAAAATTAAATACACAATATTAAAACTAATTCTTAAAGTCATTTTCTTCAAACATTTGTTGGCTACGGGTTCTCTAGTGAGAGAAATTGCTGCATTTCCTGACCTTGCATTGCAATAAATTTAATAGTTTAGACTTTTGGACTGCTGAACAAAGAAAAACGCTTTTTTTCCCACTTAATTCAAGTTTCTGTGTAGATTCCTTGTAATCCAGGTGGTCATTAGAGTTCTAAAACTCCTAAGAACACAGCTGGACTCCTCTTTCTGGTTCTTGAAGACATTTCACTCTTGAGGGTTCTTTAGGTTTGAGTTCAGTTCTTCAGA